>NC_140512.1:71867227-71923208 GCF_964339955.1 Pipistrellus hanaki
TGGAAGGATGGATGAATGGATGATGGATGGATGGATGGATGGATGATGGCTGGTGTATGGATGGATGGATGGATCGATGGGTGGATGGATGGATGGGTTGATCGATGATGGATGGATGGATGGATGATAGATGGATGATGGATGGATGATGGATAGATGTATTGATGATGGATGAATGGATGGTTGGATGGATGAATGGATGATGGATGGATGATGGATGATGGATGGATGAAGGATGGATGATGGATGGATGGATGGATGATGGATGGATGGATGGATGGATGGATGGATGGGTGGATGGATGGGTGGAAGGATGGATGGATGGATATGGATGGATGAATGGATGGATGATGGATGGATGATGGATTAATGAAGGATGGACGAAGGATGGATGAAGGATGGACGATGGATGGACGATGGATGGTTGGATGGTGGATGGATGGATGGATGGATGATGGATGGATGGATGGATGGATGGATGGATGATGGATGGATGATGGATGGATGGATGGATGGATGGATGGATGATGGATGAATGATGGATGGATAATGGATGGATGATGGATAGATGGATCGATGATAGATGGATGGATATGGGTGGATGGATGAATGGGTGATGGATGGATAATGGATTAATGAAGGATGGGCGATGGATGGATGAAGTATGGACGATGGATGGACGATGGATGTATGGATGGTGGATGGATGGATGGATGGGCGGATCGATGGGTGGATGGATGGATAGATGGATGGATGGGTGGATGGATGCATGGATGGATGATGGCTGGTGGATGGATGGATGGATGGATGGATGGATGGATGGGTGGTTGGATGGATGGATGGATGATGGATAGTGGATGGATGGATGGATGGATGGGTGGATGGATGGATGGGTTGATGGATGATGGATGGATGGATGGATGATGCATGGATGATGGATGGATGATGGATATATGTATGGATGATGGATGAATGGATGCTTGGATGGATGGATGATCAATGGATGATGGATGATGGATGGATGAAGGATGGATGATGGATGGATGGATATTTATGGATGGATGAATGGGTGGATAGATGGATGGATGATGGATGGATGATGGATAGATGGATGGATGATGGATAGATGGATGGATGATGGATGGATGGATGGATGGATGGATGATGGATGGATAGACAGACAGGCTTGTACAGTACACCCAGAGTTGAGTTATAGCCTTCTTTTTTGAGGTAAATGCACCAGCTCATATAAAGGTAGCACCTGTCCTGGGACAGAGCGGTAAGCCCTGAGCAATGGGATTCTATCAACAGAAGTTTCCCAGAGTTGTCAATCCAAGATGCCTGTGGCTGTGTCTTTCCTGGCCCAATGGGCAGAATGGGAGGCAGAATGGTGCGCATTTACTTCTCTGAGGGCCCAGGTCTCTGGCTCAGGTTTGTCTGATCTGCAAATGGACCTCATGCCAGGGATGGTGACTGGCCCGCACACTGCAGACCAGCATTTCCGCCTACCTTTCGCGAGTGCCAGAGGGAAGATACCAAGGCCGAGACACCGCCAACCACGTGTGTGGAGGAGCAGGGGGAGCCCAAGGCAGGAGGTGTTAGTGAGGGTGTGCGTTTCCTGATGCCATGACATTCTGTGCCAAACAAGCCAGGCGCGGTGTCTTCGTCTGGAAGTTACCAGCTCCCAGCTCTTCCTCTCGGACTCCCACGCCCTCTCCGGGGCAACCCAGGGGCTGAGGCTCTGCTCAGTGACTCACTGACTTCAGCAGAGGAGCTGGCATAGCCCACCTGGAGCCAGAGGAAAACCGCCACGTGACTCCTTTGCACAAAAGCGCAGGTGAGATGGCGTTCCTGCCGCCACTTGCTAAGACCGGGGTCTCTTGATTCCACCCCAGAAGCAGGAGTGCAGCTGGCATCCGCCACAAGATGAGACCTGAGTTGTCTTTTAAAAACACGCACGGATGGTAAAGCACAAGTTTACTCTGACAGGGACTAGGTCTGCACGTTGGCTTACACCATTCAGTGTAGGAATTTCAGAAATCAGAAAATTATCTCTGTCCTTCCGATTCTCACGATGGCATTAGGACAAAACATCCAACAGACCGTTTTAAGGCTTAAATCAATATTAAGATCATTCAAATTTCCCAGCTAACCACTTCTGTCTGGGTCAGAGGGCGCTGGTGGGAACAGAGATCTATGAAAAGCGGGAGGACTCCTGACAGGCTCTCCCTATCCGCTGTGCTCTGCAAGGAGAAGCGGGCTTGGGAAGGAGCGTGACGGAGCGGGCAGTGACCGTGGCAGGACTTAAGAACAGGAAGCCTCGGTGACCCCACGACTGGGGCCCAGGCCCATGGGGACCCCTGCGGGGGCTCTGGGACCAGGCGCCAGTGGGGGGAGCCTGCTGGCGGCGCCGCCCCCGGGGCTGCGGTGTGTGGTGAGAGAGGGTGTGGAGCTTCCACACGCTCACCCCAGTCCCGCCCGTGAGGTCACGCACGGGCTCATCCTTTTCTTGGTCCTGTTTGAACATCCTTCCCAACCTAAGCAGCTGCCCGGGAAATCCGACACTGGCCCAGAGTAGTAGAAGAGGGTTTCGTGTCCATCCGACTATAATACATTTTCATCTGCAGAATTATTTAGAAGCACACGCCACTTTGTGAAGTACGGTAAAGAGTTGTAAGTTCTGCCCCAGCCAGTTGCTCAGTGGTTAGAGCAGCGGCCTGCAGACTGAAGGGTCTCAGGTTCCATTCTGGCCAAGGGTACGTACCTTAGTTGCAGATTTGATCCAGGTTTCATGCAGAGGGCAAGTAATCAATGTGTCTCCATGTATAGACTTGCCCGCCATCACACAGCACACCACACACGCTGTCTCCGGGAGCACCACACGCACTGTCTCCGGGAGCACGGACACACACACTGTTTCCGGGAGCACCACACTCGCTGTTTCCGGGAGCACCACACGTGCTGTCTCTGGGAGCACGGACACACACTGTCTCTGGGAGCATGGACACACACTGTCTCCGGGAGCACCACACGGGCTATCTCCGGGAGCACCACATGGGCTGTCTCCTGGAGCACCACACACACTGTCTTCTGTTTCCGGGAGCACCACACACGCTGTCTCCGGGAGCACCACACACTGTTTCCGGGAGCATGGACACACACTGACTTCTGAAGCCAGGGGACCTGGCTAGGGCTCTTGAGAACGGGAGCCTAAGAGCCTGGCACGGCCTCCCCAGAGCAAACGTTCTAGTTCCTCATAACTGGGCTCCAGGCACGCATTTGGCTGATCATCGGTGACAGTCCTAACCACCTATTACCCTACAAAGCCACTGGCCTGCGGGAATTCCATCGGGACCCCATCTCTCCATCTCTGGCTCCATTTCTTCCTGGGTGAAGCCACCCGCCCCTTGGCTTTTAGCACCCTCCCTCATTATTCCCCGCCGGCATCGGCTCCAAGCACGCTGGCGCCCACACAAGCCCCAGCTCACCCGATCCCTTTCTCTCCCTCCACACGGGAGACACGCCCTCACACTGGCCACCGCTGTCTCCATTGCACCTGCACCAGGCCGCCCCCTCTGCCTGCTCACTCCTTCCCGCTCAGACCAGAGCCCAGAGCTGTCACCACGCCCGGCCTGCACAGTCCTCAGGTCGCTCCAGCACATCCTTCTCCTCCCGGCTCTGCCTCCTCCAGATCGCCCCGTGGGTCCTTAGCTCATGGCCGGTCCCGCCTGCACCTGCGCCACACGAACTGTGTCTGGTTTGTGCAGAACCCGGGCCTCGCACAGCGCCCGCCCGCTGTGGGACGGTGCGGGAGAGGATGGCCGGTGCTGAGAAAGAGATGCCCGTGTTGGACAATAAGTGTCCATGCCTGGACAGCGTGGGGATTCGCTGGGAGGATTGCAGGGCGTGAAAGGGAGACAACGCATGGCCCACGCCAGCCCGAGCCTCGGCCTCGGAGGGCTGTGCTTCCTTCAGCCCGATGGCGGGAACGTGGAGGAGCTGGGACGAGGGCCGGTGAGGGACACAGCGCCTCCTAGGCTGGTTCTTGGTGGTGTCATGTTCAGAAATTTGGGGGCATTTTTAATATATTTTTATTTATTTCAGAGAGGGAGGGAGATATAGAAACATCAGTGATGAGAGAGAATCATGGATTGCCTGCCTCCTGCACGCCCCACATTGGGGATGGAGCCTGCAGCCCCGGCCTGTGCCCGACGGGAATCGAACTGTGACCTCCCGGTTCATAGGTCTACGCTCCACCCCTGAGCCACAGGCTGGGCTGGGCATGGTTGCTGTCCCCAGAGGCTGCACAGAGCGATGGCCGCTTCCTCTCGCCTGTTTCCACGTGAAGACCTCTCTCAGTGACCTCCCCCCCCCCCCCCCCCCGCTCCCCGCAGGGATGCCTGGAAGCCTCCACCCTGACGCCCTCTCTGTGGCCCTCAGGTTCTGAGGGAGGGTCCCCATGGGCCCTCAGCAGAAGCCACTCTGCCTGCGCTGCCCACTGCACCTCCGGGCCTGGAGGCGGGCAGGAGCGGCTCTGGGAGGGTCCGGCCCAGCGGCTCCCCCCCCCCCCCCCGCCCACGTGCTGGGACTGCACTCAGGGCGGCGGGGCAGGCAGCAGCGGTCCCAGGACAGCCTCCTGGGAGGGGGCCCACGGGGTTCCCAGCAGACGCCCGCTCGGGCAGGGCTCGGGGGCCGCTGAGCGCAGGCTTGCCGTCTGCGGGGCCGGGTTCCACAGGCCTCGCCTAGATGGGCCGCACTGACCTCCACGGGGCCGGGCTGTCCTGAGCTTCAGTCACTCTTGAGCAAGGGGCTCTGCATTTGCATTCTGCTCCTCAGAGTACGGAGCTTGCCCAGCTCAGGGTGTCACCCCGGTGAGGTAGATGATGTCCCCCATCAGGCGGATGAGGGTCCCCCATGAGGTAGATGAGGGTCCCCCCAAGAAACAGATGAGGGTCCCCCAATGAGGCAGATTAGGGTCCCCCCCCATGAGGCGGATGAGGGTCTCCCATGAGGCGGATGAGGGTCCCCCCCATGAGGCGGATGAGGGTCCCCCATGAGGCGGATGAGGGTCTCCCATGAGGCGGATGAGGGTCCCCCTTTAGGCGGATGAGGGTCCCCCATGAGGCGGATGAGGGTCCCCCATCAGGCGGATGAGGGTCCCCCATGAGGCGGATGAGGGTCTCCCATGAGGTGGATGAGGGTCTCCCCCCATGAGGCGGGGATCTTATTGACTGACCGGGGATCGAACCTGCAAACTTAGTGTATGAGCCACCCAGCCAGGGCTTACCTAAAATCTTAATGGAAAGGCAACTGAACAA
This sequence comes from Pipistrellus hanaki, assembly GCF_964339955.1. Lineage (NCBI taxonomy): Eukaryota > Metazoa > Chordata > Mammalia > Chiroptera > Vespertilionidae > Pipistrellus > Pipistrellus hanaki. The sequence goes on from NC_140512.1 coordinate 71,872,546, forward strand.
AAAAGGTTGAGACAGCCGGATTTTTTGTTTGTTTGTTTTTCTTGGAAACTGTTCCATATCCACTACATAGCCTTCACATATGGTTAATGTAAGTATTTCGTCATTGGATCCATTCGTAGTAGCGTGCATTTGTCAAGCACTTGTTATGATTCACCATTAGGCTAAACACTGTCAAAGTCCAGACATGGTTGCACCGGTCTCAGCCTCGCACACATAGATGGGGTGGTGCGATGTATTTATATTTAAAAATCCTGGTTAAGTTAAAAATCTACTCATACAGACAATATAGCCCTCGGAGAACAGTGTATGTCTTCTGACCACATCAGCACACTCTTCGAGTCTTCGAACTTGTTCTTCCTTCTAGAATGTTCTTTCCCTCAGGTTCCTCCAGGGTTCGCTCAGTCACTGCATTCAGGTCTCGACACATGCCCTGTGTCAGCGGGGACTTCTCTGGCCACGCCGAGCGTCAGCCTTCCCGCTGCTCCCCACCTCGTCGCCCTACACTCCCCGTGCTGACCCCGTGGGGCTGCCTGGCTCCTCCCAAGAGAATGCAGCTCCCAGCCCTCACACGCCCCCGGCACACACACACACACACACACACACGCACACTAGAACCTGGACCATACGGCATTCCATAAATACTCTCCAGTTCGCGCTGAGGGGTGAGTCAGTGCGGCTTAGTTCACAGGATGAGGTCACGCGCATTAAGATGTTTTCCAAGAGAGGCTGCAACCATTGCACACACTGCCCCTTCCTAAGGGCAGCCCTGGGAGCAGCGCCGTAGCGTCTGCCATGCGATGGTCTCAGGCGTGTCCCAAACGCTGGGCCTGTATGCGAGCACGACAGATGTGTTGTCTGTGACCGGTGTGTAAAGCAACCCAGCTGAACACATTCCGGACCCGAGCATCAGCGCTGAGGCAGCGGGAGTGTCAGACACTCACACAACGTGGAGCAGGGCGTGCCTGTTCGGAGCCATTCTCTCCCCGGACAGACCCTCCAGCAGACATGTCCAACAGCAGGCCGCCGGCCACAGGCTCGGGGCTCAGTGCGGCCGTGAACGAGAGGCCATGGTTCCGTTCCGGTCAGCCCGCGCAGGAGGCAGGCTGACCTCGATCCCCAGCGCAGGAGGCAGCCGATCGATGATCCTCTCCGGTCATTGAAGTTTCTATCTCTCCCTCTCCCTTCGTCCCTGAAATCAATAAAGATATATTTTTAAGCGAGAGCTGAGAGCGATGCCCAGATGAGCAGTGAGCCTGGTGCTGTGGCTGCTGTCAGATCGGGAACTGCCCCGAATTCGGGTTTTCGGTGGCTGCGTGTCTGTCTGCTTCCTTGCTCCCCGGACGCTTTATACCCTCAGAGCACCTTCCTGCGATTAGATAAACAGGCGCCCCTGTGCTCCGAGCAGGTCCTCTGCGATGGGGCCGCTGCGGCTGCGGAGTCGGGGCGGCGGGTAAAGAGCCTGGGCTCCGGACCAGGCGGAGCCGGCGTCCCCTCGCCTCCCAGGGCAGCTGGGGCGGCCTCCCTCCCGCAGGGCCTGCTTCAGCATCGGCACCGCCCGCCGGCCCCACCCTGTGAGCGGCGCTGCTGGCGGCACGGGGGTGGCATGGGGGTGGCACAGCGGGTGGCACGGGGGTGGCACGGCGGGCGGCACGGGGGCGGCACGGCGGGCGGCACGGCGGGCGGCACGGCGGGCGGCACGGGGGTGGCACGGCGGGCAGCACGGGGTGGCACGGGGGTGGCACGGCGGGCGGCACGGGGGTGGCACGGGGGTGGCACGGCGGGCGGCACGGGGGTGGCACGGCGGGCGGCACGGGGGTGGCACGGGGGTGGCACGGCGGGCGGCACGGGGGTGGCACGGCAGGCGGCACGGGGGTGGCACAGGGGTGGCACGGCGGGCAGCACGGGGGTGGCACGGCGGGCGGCACGGCGGGCAGCACGGGGGTGGAACTGCGGGCGGCACGGCGGGCGGCACGGGGTGCGGTGAGACTGCGGAGCCGTGGACTCTCTTGGTGTTTCCCACAGGTTAATCCCGGAGCATGGTGCCTGCGGGGTGCAGGCCGGCGGGGTGCCTGCCTCACAGCCCAGGCGGGTCCATGGCACACGCTCTGCAGACGCCAAATCAGAGCGGGCTTCGTCCGCGGCCAGGCTGAGAGCGGCACCGGCGGCTCCGCCCCGCGGCCTTTCCCCGGAGCGGTCTCTGCTGAGGACACGATCCGTCACCAACAGCAGGGCCACTGCCGTCGCTCTGGGTCGGGTGCACTCGCTCTGCGGCGACGTGGAGGCCTCCCTGCCGAGCCGCAGGGAAGCGTTTCGGGGGCTCTGGGCTCAGGCCGCGGCAGCCAAGCAGCCTTAGGACGGAGCAGCAGACCAGTCTGAGGAGCGAGCCAGCACCTCTGGCGACGAAGAAGGTGGTTCTTTGTCGTTGTTTCTGTCTGGGTCCCTGCAGCCCCACCTTCCATCGAGCAGGCAGTTCGGCCGGAGCACCTTACCCGCCTGGACAGGCACACATCGCTGTCCAAGGTCACGGTCTCCCCGGACAGGACCGCCAGCTGCTCTCCGGCTCCTCGATGCCCACAGGACCCGCCGCTGCCACACGGGCCCATCCCTCCTTGTTCCGAGCCCGCTCCTTCCTTCCCCAGGAAAACTCACCCATGAACGCTCCCCAGGATATAAAACTCCCACCCCCAGGCCTCACCTGGCCCCTGACCCAACGCCAGCTCCTCACTCAGGGAGGCCGCGTGCGAGGACGTGGCGTCAGGCCGGGCGCTCTGTCTGTGACACGACCACGGCGGGGCGAACCTGCCGAGTGTGAGTGATTAACGCCTGGCACTCGGAAAGCATCCAGACTTATTACACCGACGGAGGGAAACAGCCTCCCCTCCCCATGTCATTTCCCTGAGGCGCGACCGGACTGGCCACAGCGTGGAGGAGACAATGGAGGGAGAGGGAGTGGGTGCCATTCCCAGAGAACGGCAGAGGGAGCAGCTAGCTGAGCAGGTCCAGGCAGAGTCCCAGCCCCTCGGCCCGAGGAAACCGCACGAGCACGAAGTCTCCCCGCGCCCTGTGCTCTGCGGCGTCTCCACTCGCTGCGGAGCACAGCGCCGTGCGGCAGAGGGGGAGGAAGTGCTGGGTAACTGTCCGCTCCTCCACCCAAATAAACACGCAGCACATGCACACCTGGGCACACAGCCACACGAGCACATGCACACGCATGCATACAGGCACATGCGCACACCTGTACATGCACTCGTGTGCACATTGTTTGCACTCTGCCCGGTCAGAAGCAGAGGTCTCCTGTGCTGTAGCCTTTCACTGGCCTGTCGAGAACAGGAGCACCCAGTGCGGACACGAGCTCACAGCCGACCAGCTGTGTGACGTGGGCCACGCAGACTTGCAGCTCAGGCGCTGTTTGCTCTGCTTTCTGATCACAGCCGTCCTGGGGCAAGCAGCCTAATGGAATGCTCAATGGGCTCGTTCACGTCTGCTCTGAACAAAATGAAATTCTAAACAAGCTAACAACTAACTACAGGTGGGGCTGAGGGGAAGCACCGTACCCAGCGGAGGAGGCTCGCCAGGCACCCACGGCAAGAGGGTGCCCGGACCTCCACTGGGTCCGGCCACTCTGCAGAGACTGACGGCACAGGGCACAGGGCCCAGCACCCACACTGCGGGGACGTCAGCACGAGGTAGACACTCAGGCTGCTGGATTGGGGTAATTACTTGAGACACAAACACACACATGTTTGTAATATCAAAGCCCCTCTCGGTCAATTACATCTGCAGGCAAACCTGAGATGGGGCGAGGGCTGATGCCTTTTCTCCAGTCTCTCGACTGATAAAAGAATAACAAATACAAACAAACACACACACACACACACACACACACACACACACACACACACACACACCTTCCAAACAACAAAGCCTCAATTTATTATACATGCTCACCAATTTAACCCAAAAACCCTGAAAAGCCTCGGGGCGACCCAGCCCTTTCATACTCGGCCCAAAACACGCACAGATCAAGGCCAGGCCCCGGCCTGCTTTGTCTGCAAAAGATGAAAGCCTGGGAAACAGGTGAGCCTTTTTGAATCATCACCTGCAATTAAGCAAAGGAAACTAAGAGGAGGCCAGGGAGGCACTCGTTTACAAAGCCGTCGCTGAGCAGCTGGAAGCTTGCTGGCTTGTGCAATGGCGCTGACGCCTCTCCCAGGGAACCAGCACTCCCGGATTTCCTGCACGGACAGCAGAGGCTCCGAGGACACACACACACTCACACACACACACACACTCACACACACAAATACACACACAAATATACACACACAAATACACACACACTCACACACACACTCACACACACACACACTCATATACACATACACACTCACACACACACACTCATATACACATACACACACTCACACACACACTCACACTCACATTCACACACACAAATACACACACACTCATATACACATACACACTCACACACACACTCACACACACACTCACACACACACACACTCATATACACATACACACTCACACACACACACTCATATACACATACACACACTCACACACACACTCACACACACTCACACAAATACACACACACTCACACACACACACTCATATACACATACACACACACTCATATACACATACACACACTCACACACACACACACTCACACACACACTCACATTCACACACACAAATACACACACACTCATATACACATACACACTCACACACACACTAATATACAAACACACAACCCCACACACACACACATGCACACACTCACATACACACACATACACACACACACATGCAACGCTCACACACACTCACATACACATTCACTCACACACACTCACACACACATACACTCACACACACACAAACGCTCACACACACACACACACACACACTCACATGCACACGCTCATATACACATACACACACATACATGCACACGCTCATATACACATACACACACATACTCACATGCACACGCTCACACACACATACACTCACACTCACACACACATTCACTCACACATTCACACTCACACACACACTCACTCACACACACACTCACACACACATTCACTCACACATTCACACTCACACACATACACAAACACACACACACACTCTCACACATACACACACTCACACACACATTCACATGCACATGCTCGCATGCACATACACACACTCACACGCACACGCTCACACATGCACACACTCACACTCATACATTCACTCACACACTCATACACACACACATACACTCACACATTCACACTCACACACACACACAAACTCACACACACACACTCTCACACATACACACTCACACACACACACTCACATGCACACGCTCGCATGCACATACACACACACTCACACGCACACGCTCACACATGCACACACTCACACTCATATATTCACTCTCACACACTCAAACACACATACACTCACACACACATTCACTCACACACTCACACTCACACATACACTCACACACACGCTCATACACACTCACATGCACACGCTCACACAAACACACACTCACATACACATTCACTCACACCCTCACACTCCCACACACACTCACATACACTCACACACACACATTCACTCACACACACACATGCACATGCTCACATACACATACACACACTCACATGCACACGCTCACACACACACTCACATACACATTCACTCACACATTCACACTCATACACACACACTCATACACACACACTCACACACACTCACACACACACACTCACACACCCACACACTCACACACACACACACACACAAACAGGCACACACTCACATACACACACACTCACACTCACTCACACACACACACTCATATACACATACACACATTCACACACACTCACACACCCCCACACACTCACACACCCACTCACACACACATTCAATCACACACACACTCACACACATACACTCACACACTCACATGCACACGCTCACATACACTCACACTCACACACACTCATATACATATACACACATTCACACACACTCACACTCGCGCACACACACACACACAACCCCATACACTCACACACACACTCACATGCACACACTCACATACACACACACTCACACACATACACTCACACACACTCATATTCACACACTCACATGCACACACTCACACACTCACACACACACATGCAACGCTCACACACACACTCACACTCACATACACATTCACACACACTCACACACACATACACACACACACAAACGCTCACACACACACACACACTCACATGCACACGCTCATATACACATACACACACATACTCACATGCACACGCTCAAACACACATACACTCACACTCACACACACATTCACTCACACACACACACACACATACACTCACACTGACACACACATTCACTCACACATACACAAACTCACACACATACACACACTCACACGCACACGCTCACACATGCACACACTCACACTCATACATTCACTCACACACTCACACTCACACACACACATACACACACACACACTCACACTCACACACTCACACTCACACACTCACATGAACACGCTCATGTACACATACACACACACTCACACTCACATTCACACACACACTCACATGCACACGCTCATATACACATACACACTCACATGCACACGCTCACACACACACATACACTCACACTCACACACACATTCACTCACACACTCACACACACACACATACACTCACACTCACACACACATTCACTCACACATACACAAACTCACACACACACACACTCACATGCACATGCTCGCATGCACATACACACACACGCACATGCTCACACATGCACACACTCACACTCATACATTCACTCACACACTCACACTCACACACACACATACACTCACACACTCACACACACATACACTCACACACACACGCTCACACACACACTCACACACACACACATGCACACGCTCATATACACACACACATGCACACACACACTCACACTCACATACACATTCACTCAGACTCACACTCACACACACAGTCACTCACACACACACACACACACTCACACACACTCACACACACACATGCACATGCTCATATACACACACACTCACATGCACATGCTCACACACACACTCACACTCACGTACACATTCACTCACACTCACACACACTCACACACACACTCACACACTCATATACACATACACACTCACACACACACTCACACTCACACACACAAATATATACACACACAAATCCTCACACACAAACACACACACACTCACACTCACACACACACACTCACACACACACATTCACACACAAATACTCACACACACACACAAATACACACACACTCACACACACACACAGACTCACACTCACACACACATTCTCACACTCACACACACAGACTCACACTCACACACACATTCACTCACACACACACACTCACACACACTCACACACACACACTCACATGCACACGCTCATATACACATACACACACACTCACATGCACACGCTCACACACACACACTCACACTCACATACACATTCACTCACACTCACACACACACTCACATACACTCACACACACACATTCACTCACACACACACATTCACTCACACACACACACACTCATGCACATGCTCACATACACATACACACACACACTCACATGCACACGCTCACACACTCACACTCACATACACATTCACTCACATTCACACTCATACACACACACTCACACACACACTCACACACACTCACACACTCACACACACACTCATGCACATGCTCACATACACACACACACTCACATGCACACGCTCACACACACTCACACTCACACACACATTCACTCACACATTCACACTCATACACAGACACTCACTCACACTCACACATATACTCACACACACACGCTCACACACACACACTCACACACACACTCACATGCACATACTCACACACACACACTCACACTCACATGCACACCTCACCTGTAGCTCATTCTATGTACTTGCACTGCTTGCCTTTCTTTTGGAAAACTGTCCCAAACAAACATTTGCATGAGAATAATAGTTCTCTCTAAACAGAAAGTTCTTTGGAGACCACAGGTGGTGACACTGTGTGTGTGTGTGTGTGTGTGTGTGTGTGTGAGGGAGAGGGGGGGAGCATGGCTCTCAGCGGTCCTCATCACACGGGAAAAGTGTGATGTGGAGGTCATTTCACAACTGACACCGAGCATCAAACCCAAACCTGCCGCAGCAAGGAAATAGCAATGTCACTCTCTCTGCCACCAACATTCCACAGGTACAGTCACTGCGGTCTTCCCAAAAAGCCGAGGAGTGCCTATTCCAGACTCCCAGACCTAACCATGTCCTGGAAATGGCTGTATCCTGACAGAGCTGGTGATTCAAACACACACACCGCAGCACAGTTATGATACTATTTTGTCATTTCCGGCTTCTGCTGGCAGTTGGCGGTGCTGGCTCACCCTGCGGATAGACTGTGACCCTGTGCGGGCAGGACCACTTCCGCCCCCCGCCCCCTCAGCAGCGCCCTTGGTCGCCTGCTGACGGGTTAACGTTTACTATGAAAGGGGAGCCGGTACTCACTAAGGCAGGGTTCACATCTGTGTCGCCAATAAGACATTCCCGTTACCCGCCAGAAAACTTGAATCAAAGGGTCCACACAGTGTCTGGCTTCTCCTGTGCTTTAAGCTAAAACTCATGGTTGGGACGAATATGGAAAGTGCATGTCCCTTCCCTGTGTCAGACCGCTCGGAAGCTTCTGAAATTCCAGGTGCATCTGGCAGCCTCTTTCTTCCAAATCGATGGCGGGATCGATAATGGAAGATAATGGCCATAATGCATTAGCCCAACCAAGAGAACGGCTGGGTTTGGCATCTGGAAAGTATCTTTCCAAGGTAATAATTATTTTTAAATCTCACATTCAATGAAGAGAGCAAAGAAGCATGGCTACTGGGTGGAATCTGGCCTCGTGCGGTCCCCGAGGCCCCTGCTCCCGATGTCAGTCAAACCCTATCGCCTGCCCGTCCTGTGTCTCCCGTGCGGCCCACTGGCCACATTTGGCATTTCTGCCGTTTCTGGCTCCGCTTCATGCTCCTTACTCAGCACCGTCTACTAGGTTCTCCAGGCCCCGGTCCCACTCTCCCTCCGTCTGCCCAGGTGTGGCCCCCAGGCCCCGGTGTGGAACTGACCGGGTCTCCAGCTGACCCGCACTGCAGGTCGGAGCCGGTGCGACCCACCCCCCACGCTGAGCGGTGAGCCACCCAAACGAATGGTGCCAAGAAATGGACACAGAAACAGGAGCACGTATCTTTTTCTTTTTCTTTTTTTTTTTGGGGGGGGGGGAGAATAATCACTTTCTAATTGAGTTTCCATGTAAACTCGTTTTCCTGGAACGCATTTATTTTTTTTTAATTTTAAATAAAGTTTCATTGTTCATATTATTACAAATGTTCCTCATTTCCCCCCCCCCCCCGCTCCATTGCTCCCCTCCACCAGGTTCCCACCCCACCCTCTGTCCTTTCCCCACCCCCCATTGTCCTCATCCATAGGTGCACAGTTTATGTTTAGTCTCTTCCTGCACCCCCCACTCCCCTTTTCCTCGAGAATCATCAGTTCACTCCCCTTCCATACCTCTGATTCTATTATATTCAACAGTTAATATTGTTCATCAGATTTTTTAATTCCCTTGGTTTTTAGATTCACTTGATAGTTATGTATTTGTTGATCATAATTTTTATCTTTATTTTCTTCCTCTTCCTAAAGAACCCCCTTCAGCAATTCATATAATCCTGGTTTGTCAGTGATGAACTCCTTTAGCTTTTTTTTATTTGTGAAGCTCTTTATCTAGCCTTCAATTCTGAGTGATAGCTTTGCTGGGTAGATTATCTTTGGCTGTAGGTTCTTGCTATTCATCACCTTGAATATTTCTTGCCATTCCCGTCTGGCATGCATGGTTTCTGTTGAGAAATCAGCTGACAATCTTTTGGGTGCTCCTTTATAGGTAACTCTTTGCTCTTGGAATTTTAATTATGTGGTCCTCTTTGGATTCCTTTTGTTTGGGGATCTGTGTGCTTCCTGGACTTGTAAGTCTATTTCTTTCACCAAGTGGGGGACGTTTTCTGTCACTATTTCTTCCAATATCTTTTCAGTATCTTGCTCTCTCTCCTTCTGGGACCCCCATAATTCTGATGTTGGTTCTCTTGAAGTTGTCCCAGAGGTTTCTTACATTAGCTTCAACTTTCTGGATTCTCTTGTCTTCTTGCTTCTGTGGAGGAGTATTCTCTGGCTCTTTATGTTCCAAATCTTTCACTTGATTCTTGCAATTTTCTATTCTGTTTTTAGGACTCTGTATAATATTTTTTATTTCAGACAATGTATTCTTTATTTCTAGTTGATCCCTTTTCATATACTCATAGGTCTCATTTATTTTATCTGCCTTTTCTAGGAAATTCTTGAAAAACCTTATAACCGTAGTTTTGAACTCTATATCCAGTCGCTTTTTGTCCTCCATTTCTTTCATTTGTTATCTGTTTCCTTGTCTCAGCATTTTCGCAGCTTCCCTGAGTTAGTAGGGTGGCTTTGTGTGCTAAGGTGTCCTATATAGTTCAGTGGGTCAGCCTCCCAGTTACCTGAGGTGGACACTCTTGGTGCACCCCTTTGTGGACTGTGTGTACAGCCTTATTGTAGTTAAGTCTTAATTGTTGTTGGTATCACTGGAAGGAACTGACCTCCAGACCAATTGGTTGTGAGGATCAGCTGTGTTTATGCCGGGAGACAGCCTTATTTGACTAGACTTGGAAAATTGCAAAAAGCCTCTGTGTTCAGCTTGGATGGGGCGGAGTTTCAGGATGGAGCCTACAGCCTTGGCTTCCTGTCAGCCCCACCCTATGAGGTTCCTGAGTCTCAGTGTTCCTCCGTGTCCTTTGGTACTCTCTGCAAGCACCTCATACAGAAAGGTGCCCTTGAGTTTCGCCCACTACCAGACAGTCAAGTCTCTCCCCCAATGAGCCCAGAACTGGGGTTCAGTGTAGTTGGGAGTGGGGCTCAGCACAGTTGGGAGCTTTTGTCTCCTTCCTGCTAGGGCTATCTAGCATTGTGATCAACGGTCCATCCTCTGCACGCAATGTGCGCAACTCCAGGACTCTGTCTTTCGCCGCTTCCCTGAGTTTCCACCTTACAGCCTAGAATCCTTCTGTATGAGCCTGGGTCCCTAGGGTCTCGCCCAGAACTGGGGTTTAGTGCAGTCGGAACTGGGGTTCAGCACAGTCCTGAGCTTTCATCTCCTTCCCACTAGGGAACGCCAGCCAAGCACTCAGCCGCCCCTCCTCTCCGGCTCCGTCCTCTCCCCACACTCGCACGGTGTTTTCGTACCTTAGGCTTTTACAACTCCTCTGATTTTCCTTCTGGTTTTCTCTTTCCTTCTAGTTGTAGAATTTCCAGTCAGTCAGCTTTCCTGTAGTTCTGGATAATGTCTATTTTGTTTTTTAGTTGTATTTTTTTTGAAATTGTTGTGTGAGGCTGCAGTTAGGTGTTTACCTATGCCGCCATCCTGGTTTCTCCCACGTATCTTTTTCTTAAAGCGAGCAAATCCAACATGTCCACAATAACACAACCTTCAGTCTTTGCCAGCTCTGTCTCCTCAACGAAACACCACCGTACCCACCACAGACCCTCTGCCCAGCAAACAGCTTCCTGTCCCTCCCCCATGCTTACCTACAGCTTCCTCTCACTCCCCCATGCTTACCTACAGCTTCCTGTCACTCCCCATGTGTACCTACAGCTTCCTGTCCCTCCCCATGCTTACCTACAGCTACCTGTCCCTCCCCCATACTTTCCTACAGCTTCCTGTTACTCCCCATGCTTACCTACAGCTTCCTGTCCCTCCCCCATGTTTACCTACAGCTTCCTGTCCCTCCCCCATGCTTACCTACAGCTTCCTCTCACTCCCCCATGCTTACCTACAGCTTCCTGTCCCTCCCCCATGCTTACCTACAGCTTCCTGCCACTCCCCATGCTTACCTACAGCTTCCTGTCACTCCCCATGCATACCTACAGCTACCTGTCCCTCCCCCATGCTTTCCTACAGCTTCCTGTCACTCCCCAATGCTTACCTACAGCTTCCTGTCCCTCCCCCATGCTTACCTACAGCTTGCTGTCACTCCCCATGCTTACCTACAGCTTTAATGTCAGAAGGAATATTAAAGTGAGAGACTGGGTTTTCCTGGTGAAACCTCCTGGAGAGGTCCCAGGCTGGCTTCCTGCAAGTGGAAGGGGTTGCTCCACTCCCACCAAAGAGGAACGTGGAATATGCGTGCGCCAGCTCCAATTTCGTGGGCCTGAGGCAGACAACTGGAACCGAGGGTTTCCCCCAGGTATGCGGTCTCCTGACTTGCCAGGAATAGATAAGGTGCACATGAATGGAATTCAGCAAAACTGCTGCCCCAGCCCGGGAACACACAGCAGCCACTTTGCAGAGAGATGCGTTCCCATCAGCAGAAGGTCCCACAGAGCAGCTCGGCTCAGACGCGGTGCTGGGCCCAGCACCCGTTCCTAGGCCCCTGCCAGCCTGGAGACCTTACAGAATGTATAAATCCTGACATCCTGTCAGGATTCTGGGAAGTGGGAAAGTCAGGGCCCAATTCACTCCTTCACTTTGGGCCAACTTAGAACTTGCAGGTAGCTCATTGCTCCTGCCCTCTGTTGTTGAAAGCAGTCAGCTCCTCGTATTACAACAAATCCTTTCTACAAAGCCAGCTACACCCACAGGGGCCCTGGCTTCCTCTTCTCACACTGCTTGTATCTTGAGGACACAGTGATTTTTTTGGTAGGTCCTTTTTTTTTTTTAATTTTAAGAAAAATGATTTTAAATATAATAATGTTACATGCACTAAACATTAATATCTCAAGAAAAATGATTTTAAGTATGATAATATTACATGCAATAAACACCAATTATTTAAGAAAATTTATGTCACATGTAGTAATATTATATGCAACAAATAATATTTCAAAAATAAAAGGGCTGTAGTATAACAATATTACCAAAACTGTACTCACATGGTATGATATCACAAAAGCTGTAGGAAATATTACAAATCTGCAAATACAGGATTACTTCTACTATGTTCTAGAATATTCCCCCCTCTGGCTCTATTTTTGTTCATCAGTTAATGCTACTCATTATATTTCACAAATGAGATCCTATGATATTTATCTTTCTCCGACTGGGTTATTTCACTTAGCATGATGTTTTTAAACTCTGTTTTGTCAGATATGGGTATTGCTACTCCAGCTTTTTCCCTTTTTCATTTACATGGAAATTTTTTTTCCATCTCTTCACTTTCATCTTGTGTGTCTTGTTCTGAGGTGAGTGTCTTTTAGACAGCATATAGTTGGGTCATGTTTTTGTATCCATTCAGCTAACCTTCACCTTTTGATTGGAGCATTTAATCCATTTACATTTAGGGTTACTATAATATTGGGAGGCGCTTATTTATAACCATTTTAATTCTGTATGGCTAGGTTTCTCTCTGTTTCTTCTTCTCAGCAATCCCTTACAGCAGTGTTTCCCAAAGTGTGGTACGTGTACCCCCAGGGGGACGGGAAGAGTTTGGTGGGGATATGCACTGCACCGTGCTTAGCTGCGCCTAATTCTACGTTCTCATGAGTACGAGGGGTACTCAGCGTAACAAAAATTATAGAAGGGGTACATATGTCAAAAGTTTGGGAAACACTGTCTTACAGCAATCCCTTTAGCCTTTCTTGTAATGCAGGCTTGGTGGTGATGAACTCCTTTAGCCTTTTTTTGTCTGGGAAGCTCTTTATCTGACCCTGTATTTTGAATGATGGCCTTGCTGGATATAGTAATCTTGGTCTCAGACCCTTGCTTTCCGTGAGTACTCCATGCCACTTCCTCTGGCCTGTGGAGTTTCTGATGAGGAACCAGGTGTCAGCCATATGGGAGCTCCTTTGTAGGTAACAGTTTTCTCTTGTGCTGCAGCTCCATTTACAAACACAGCTCCCAACCCCAGGATCTGGCAGGACTCACAGCAGCAGCCTTTCCCCACGGCCCAGTCCCCGAGACAGGGGAGTGGGGTCCCTGAGACAGGGGAGTGGGGTCCCTGAGAAAGGGGAGTGGGGCCGTGGGAACCACGTGTCCTTCCCAGCCCCCACCACCCACAGAGAAGAGGACTCAGCGCTGACAGCTGTGGGTGGGGGGAGGGGGTTTGAACCAGGGTTCTCACTCTTCTACAATTCTCAACAGGGTCTACGTCCGACCCAGAACTTTCTACCCTCTGAGCACAGCTATGCCTGGAATTGAAGAGGAAAGCAGAATGGTGGAAACTAGGGTCCAAAGCCCACGTGTGTCTAATCATCCTTCTGGGGTCCCGAAACCCACGTGGTGTGGCTTCTGCCACCACAATGACCCAGCGGCCCTGCCAGAGACTGTGCTGTCCTCAGCCCCTGACTGACAGCGAGGGTCGGGTCCGTAAAAGGGAAGTGGCAGCTTCCCACGTTCACGAGAGCCACACGCCAGCTGGGCTGCAGACTGAGCAAACAGACAAGTCCACAACACCGGGAGGCTGGAATTCCAAACCAACAGCAAGTACCGCGTTAGTGTAAGTGCATCCCACACAGCTCACACATACACTCACACTGCAGAAGGTATGTGTGTGCCAACCGGTGCCATGGGCGCCCGTTCGGCACCAGCAGAATCCCCACGTGGGTGCCGTGCAAACAGCTCAGCGCGTCCAGCAGGCTGGGGCCGTCGATGAAGCCGCACGGGGCCAGCATGGCTGCAGGGCCCTTCGCTCTGCTCCGCTGAAACGTCTCCACTGCTTCAGCTCCAGCTGGGGAGACAGTCTTCGGTGGAAAGGGAGCGTGTGCTTCGCAAGCCCAAAGGGAGCTGACGTACAGAGAGAAGTCCCTGCCACTGGCCTCTGACTGGTCCATCCTCATGCAAACGAGAACACCAAATCCTCACAGTGTAGTTGGTCAAAAAGGCACTGTCCCGGTTGGCCAGAACGGAGCTTCTTTGATTGGCTGGTGAAGATGCTGATGGGGATATAGCTGTTGGCTCTGATTGTACAGGGTGCATCTCAGTCCTTTTGGTTGAAATGGGATTCCAGGCACTCTTCTCCAGGGGCTGCTCAGATGCAGGATCACAGTGCTGGCGGGCATCCAAGACAGAGGCGGGCATCCAGCGTGGAGGGCTGGGGGCAGCCTGGGGCAGAGGCGGCCTGCGCAGACACAGATGCCAGGCTGTTTTAAACTGGAGCCCCTCTTGGTAGGTGACCACGGCTGTTATCTTAACTGGCCTCCCCGGGTTTTCTCTGGCAGCCTGACTCGAGCTAACCTGAACCCTGGCCTCGTCAGACCTGCTCCCAACACTCCCCTCAGCACCCCTGCGCCCTCCACCCTGGCTCCCGTGCTCTGGGGGGTGAGGACAAACAGCTGGAACTCCTTAGGTGAGCACTGCTCAGAGCCGAGGCCCCGCCAGGTCCTCTCCCAGCGTGTTCACTCTCCCCTTCCCGTTTCTAGCCCTTTATTCAGATGTGCTTGAGTGCAGAGGCCGCCTGGGAAGGCACATGGGCATTTCTTTAAATTGTCATCAGCTGAGTCCGAGCTTTCTGAAAGAGCCGCGTCTAAGATACACATTTCCCCAAGAAGGCGGACAGTGTTGTCAGCTTGGCCTTCGTATCAGCCCAGGTAACGGCAGGGGCGGGTCTAGGAATGCTAGGGCTTACTTAAGAATGCCAATATGCTCCTTTGATCCTAATTTTTGGTGATACTTCCTCGTATTGGGGGTATAAATAAATGTGCCGCATGGCTCAGGGTCATAGTCTCCTCCTGCCTCTCCATCAGAGAGAATGGCGTCCCACCCAGCTCCCAGCTTTAAATCTGTTTCTGCATGTTTCTTTCTATTATTTCTCAATCTTTCTCCATCTCCACTTAGAACTGGTTTGTTCATCTCTCTTTCCGTGCTGGACATGGAAAAGGGAGATCCCCGCCCCATCTGGCCCCCTCACTCAAGGCACCTCCACGCCCGGCTCTGTGCTGGGCACGGCAGGCGCCCGCCAGGATCAGACACTCGATGAAGAAAGAAACGTGGCTGGTCCTGGCCGGCTGCATGGGCAGCTCAGTCTGAGGCCACCGGCCCGCCCATGCTTCTGAGCCACACTGTGCTGCTCTCTGCCCGCAGCTTCAGCGAGTGCATGCGGGGCTGCTGGTGCCCGCAGGGCAGCCCACGCAGGCTGGCTCCCCTCCTCACCGCCAGCGACGCCGAGACGCCGGAGGCCTGCGCTCAGGGCAGCCAGGTGGGAGGCGGGCACGTCTGCATCTTCGAACTCATCACAGGGTCAGCGTGATTGGCCCACCCTCCCCCGTCACCACACGGGCTCACACAGGACCGCCTTGGAAACCCGGGGCCTTGTCACACCTGCAGCTCTCCTAAGCCCTCCGCTTCTCACCCCTATCTCTCTGCCTCCGGGGTGGCCCTACCACCAGTGACACATTTTCCCTCTTTCCAGACTGTCCACAGATTCCCATCTCCAATGACCCAGTATTTATTTATTCTTAACGTTCAACATGCAGGCCCCTCACCGGCTTGATCTGGGCCTTTCCCCAGCGGTGAGTCCGGGGCACGGGGCTGGCAGCTCGCCGACGGGGCGGCGGAGGGACCAGGCGCCAACCAGAGGAACACAGCCCAGACGGCGGTGACAGCTGCTAAGCCTGAGCGCTTCCTCCCGACCTCAGCTGCCTCGCCACACATGTCCTCACTTCCTGCCTGGCTTCCGTGAGCTCTTCGGACCCTGAAAATACATGCTCTTCCCCTTCAACCGAAGCAGCTGGACCGGGCTGTCCGACCGTCCACATGACGCGGGGACCGGTGTCCTCCCTCCACGCCGCCCATGGGATGCCACCACGGGACAGTGTGTCCGAAATAAACTAACCCATCACAGTGCCCGGCGTGCACTGTCATTGTTTCCAGGAGTGTTAGGGTTTTTAGAAACGCATCCTGAAGAAGGCTGGGGTGGCTCAGTGGGTGGAACCAAACGGTTGCTGGATCAATTCCTGATCAGGGCACATGGCTGGATTTTGGGTTTCTCTCTCACATTTATATTTCTCCTCCCCACCTCCCAAGTATGTTCTCGCTGAGGATTAAAAAGTAAATAAAGCCTGGAAAAAAGGAATTCTGAGACTTCACCACCTCGCCCTGCAGAAGCTGCGGAAGACAATTGTGAGTATGTGAGCCCTTCACGTGCTGTCACTCACGTCTCCCCGGGAACTGGGCCTCCCGCCAGCGTGGCTGTGACCGGCCAGGGAAGCGAGGAGGCGGGCACTGCCCCGTGTGGAAGGCCGTCCGCGGCCCCATCACACATGTAACAGAACTAGCTCATGCGTATGCCACAAACCCAACAAGTTATGATGCACACACATCAGAAACACTCTGAGTGCAAGGACCTAGAAGTTTGTTAAGATAAACATTCCAGCGAGACTGCAGGATCCGGCAGCCTGTCTGGGGCAGGCCTCGGCCCTCCAATCGCACCTCCTTCAGGGCCACGAAGAAGACGACCTCCCGCAGAGCGGGTGGCCAGCACCAGGCCGCACAGTTCCTGGCCCCCTTCACCACCCACACCGCTCACAGCCCATTCCCAACATCAAGGTCACGTGTCGTCACCAACGTCACGTGATAATTCGCTCTCTGCTTCGCTAAGGCACCTACTGCTTACCGATCAGATCAGCCTCTCTGACGGGGCCATCCACAGCCTCCTATAGAACTTGTTACACACTCACACCACAGGCTCCGAGGGCTGGGAGTGTCCACACTGGCATTTCCACAGACTGAGAGGGGGCCGCCCCCAGCCCAGGAGCAAGGCGTCTCCTGTACAGTGTCTGGAGGAAGCTGCTCTGTGGTCACCGTGGAAACCGGCACATATGCTGCTGCACCTCAGATGTCACATCAGATAGTGACCGTGACTCAGGACTGAATTTCCACACGTGGATCGCCTGTCGCTTGGACCTCCCCTCGGCTTCCCAACTGCCTGCAGGGCACTCCAGCTGAAGCCACACACTACTTGCCCTGGCTCCCTGGCTAGCTCTTGTTATTCATCTCTTGTATTCATCTTTTTATCGATGTTTTTTAGAGCAGGAGGAAGAGAAGGCAGGGAGTGAGACATCGATGTGAGAGAGAAACATCAATTGGCTGCCTCCCCCATGCACTCTGTGCCCTGACTAGGAATGGAATCAGCAACCTCTTAGTTCACAGGACAACGCTCAACCAACCAGCCACTCCAGCCAGGCTTGGATTCCTCTTTTTAATTTCCAACAACTCCGTCCGCAGTCTGAGTTCCAACGATTGTCCTGAAGGCTAACCACGGCTCATCCCTCCGTGCCTCCCCCTGCCCCTCGGCGCTCACCACCCGCTCTGAGCATGCCCACCTCCGGGCTCTCACCGCTCCCACCCCGCTCACATCTTCACTCCCCTGGTCCCCTAAGACAAACCCGCTGCATTTCTACAGTGACATGCTCCCAGTGGTGGCATCGTGACAATACTCAACAATTTTCCGCCACAGAGAACAAGCGTGGAGCTGGAGAAAATATGAAAACAGCCACTGGGGGCATCAGACAGCACCACGGGCAGGCCGCCAGGGCTATCTGAGCCGTGGCCTGGGCGGGTGCAGCAGCGGGTGTGCGGCCAGCTGCCTTGGAGCATGTCCTTCGTCCTCCCAGCCAAAGGCAGAGGTCTCAGCTCTGTGGTGAGGGGCTGAGCTGCTCAGAGTGAGTGGCAAAGCAGCTAAAAGCGAAGAGGAGATTGTGAAATGACCGCCCTCGAATGCATCCCTCAGCCCCCACGGGGCCCCCTCGCCGAGGGAACCGGCCTGTCCTGAGTGTAGGAGCCCATCGGCCCAGCAGCCCCTGGGGAGGCAGCAAAACCAAACCCACAGCAGCCGAGCGGGCGCCGCAGTCGGGGCGGCGAGGCCCGCAGCCGCCGGCCTCACTCAGAGCGGCCAGACCCCGTCACTACGAGGCGGCCCAGTGCAAACCCAAGCGCAGGTGTGAAGTGCGGCCCTCACTCATGGGGAAAGCAGTCCTAGAAAGCCACTCCATGTTGTCCAAAAGTCTAGTTTAGCAATGGTTTTTTTTAAAGCTATTACAAATATGTTCAAAGACTGAAGGAAAATAGGTTCAAAGAGCTGAAGGAAAACACACTAAGCACAGCGACCAGAGAGGGAACGGGAAACAGGAAACTATGAAATAGAGCCAAACAGAGGGCGGACCTGGATCCAACCACAGCTTCCGTTCGGTCGGCTATCACTCCGCCGCCCTGGCCCTCCAAAGGCAGAGGTCGTCAGGCTGGGTCTAAAAGCAAAATCCAAGTACATGCAAAGACCATAACAGTGAAAGATGTGCAAACTTTACACAGGAGAGAGCTTTGCACATTAATGTCAAACAAAAGCGTCGTAAGCTAAGGAGTGTCCTGAAGACAAAGAGGTACATTCACAATAATGAGATGCTCAGTGTGGCAGAAATGTGTATGAACTTAACAACAGAGCTCCGAAGGCTATGAAGCAACAACTGACAGAACTGGAAGAAGAGACAGACAAATAATCAGACCTGGAGGTTTCCTTCTCTTCTCTCCATCACTCATAGAGCAAATAGACAGAAAACCAGCAAGGAAATAGAAAGCAACACTGTCAAACAATTGACATCTATAAAACACCCAAAAATAGCAAAATATTCGGAATATCACAACAAAATATTATTTCAAACCACATGCAGCATTCACCATGACAAGCACATGCTGAGCCATAATGCAAGTCCCAATAAATCTAAAGACTGAGATCATAAAGACCATGTTCTCTGACCACAACAGAACTGGATTTTAAGTTAGTAATAGAAAAAAAAGTCTGGTAAATCCCCAAATATGTGGAAAGAATATAAGACACTTATAAATAATCAAGAGATCAAAGGATAAATCATTAGGAAAATATAATTTGAACATAATGAAAATGAAAACACAACATATTAAAATTTGTGAGATGCAGCCAAAGTCATGCTGAGAAGGAAATGCATCACTAAAAACTCACTAGTATATTAGAAAAGTAGAAACTCTAGCCCTGGCCCATGTGGCCCAGCTGGTTGAATGTCATCTTGTACACCATAAGGATGTAGGTTCAATTCCTGGTTAGGGCACATGCCCAGGTTGTGGGCTCGATCCCCAAGAGGGGTTGGTGGCCATACAGGAGATAGCCAATCTCCTCCCTTTCTCTCTCTCTCTAAAATAAAAGAATCAATAAAAATATTTTTTAAAGTGGAAACTCTATAATCACTTATATAAAATTCTACTTTAGGAAGCCATAAAAATAAGAACAAATTAAATCTAAAGTGAGAAGGAAAGATAGTATAGAAATCATGAAATGACAAAAATCAATGAAACCAAAATCTTTGAAGATAGCAATAAAATTTTTTAAAACTTTAGCTAATGTCATCCTATATAATAATGGGATGCTATGCAAATTGACCATCACTCCAACACACAAGATGGCTGCCTACATGTCGGGGTGGAGGTGGAGGTGGGGTGGGGGTGGAGGTAGACTAAGGTAGACAGTGTATGTGCACACTCGGGTAAACCCCACATTGCTAACTTGAAAGGCTGCCCACCAAGGCCCTCCACAGTCAGCTTTCTGGGATCTTTTTAGCCCATTTACCCATTGCCTCCTCCTCCTGTCCTACACATCTTATTGTTTTCAAACCCAAATTATTTGCCCCTTCAGATCAAGTTTCTTAAAATTCTATCACACCATCTGCAGACATTCGATTCCTAGTGATCTGTCAAGACCCAACTCGTCTCACTTCCTGCCTGGTTCCTTTCTGACCCCTCACCCTCCTTCCCATCTCTACGCCATGGGGTCTCCAAGCTAGAAGCACCATTTCCCTCCTCTGCGCCCACCAGCACCTGCCTTGCTCCCTCGCCCTCTGCCACCATCTGCCACGCCACTGGGGTAAATGCCTTCCATTGCCCTCACGGAGGGCTGCTCTCAGCACCAGCTGGCACTCCTAAGTATGTGCTGAACATTTCGGCGCTGTCAGCACCACATGCCCTCCTGAGCCCTGGCAGCGGGGGGTGGTGGGACACCTCCTGATGGACGAGAGCTGGGTCATCGTCGCAGCCCCTTCCTCCTGAGACACCTGCAGCCTCTGGCCGCCGCACAGTCCCGCACTCTGCGTCTGCTCTCTCCTCCGGCCCGGAGCCGGGCAGTCCCAGGCGAACCCTGGCTTGGCTTCCTATAAACTTTTGATCAAAGTACTATCCACTCACAGTTCCACAAACCCCTCCCTGAGGTGGCTCTTAAATCTCTGCACTGTCACCGTCCTCCAGCCTTAGACCTCGCCGAGCTCCATGCCCCCCTCCCCCCGGCGGCTCTGTAACCCCTTTACCACCCCCACCGACACACATCCCTTAGTCAGTCGCATTCAGAAACTGGTTTCCATAAACTCATACCTGACGTGCATCTGTCTTACCCCAATGATATGGCCAACCTGGTTCATTTTCATGTCTCCATGTAATGAAGACAAGACTTTACACACAAGAGATCAACAATTATGTTTTCATTAAATGTCTTACCTTCTCTATAGCCAGTGGCTCTGATGTGTCCCTCTAAACTGTCTCCTGAATTTATGGCTTCCTTTCCCTCCGACCCTCGCTCTGTGCCCGCCAGTGGGCCTCAATCTCAGTTGCAGCCGGTGTCATAAACATGCTGGTCTCGTGTTCAGAGACTGGCTCTCATTAAACACTAATGTCTGAGCCGTATTTCACACCCGCCTTCGGAGCCTGAGAGCCTGTAGGAGGTGGCCCTGTGCCCTAGGGACCGGGACTGCCCCCAGGATCCTCAGAGTCTCGCTCCCTCCTCGTCGCGTCTCCCGGCACCCGTGCCCGCTCACCTGCACCCAAGCCTCTCCCCGCCTTCCACCCGGTCAGTGGCTCCCCCACAAGGCCGCACCCTCCGACCAGAGCATTTCTGCATCTCCGGGTCCTCATGCATCCTGCTCTCCCCTGTGCGGACACTGTCCTGACAAGGCCCGCAGCTCCCGCGATGGGGCAGGGCTTTGCCTTGTGGCCTGAGAGCCCCAGCACAGGCCTAGGACAGCACGGGCCCAGGGCAGAGCGGGCCCGGGACAGAGCGGGCCCAGGGCAGAGCGGGCCCGGGACAGAGCGGGCCCGGGGCAGAGCGGGCCCGGGACAGAGCGGGGCCGGGACAGAGCGGGCCCGGGACAGAGCGGGCCCGGGGCAGAGCGGGCCCGGGACAGAGTGACCCCGGGACAGAGCGGGCCCGGGACAGAGTGGGCCCGGGACAGAGCGGGCCCGGGACAGAGCGGGCCCGGGGCAGAGCGGGCCCGGGGCAGAGCGGGCCCGGGACAGAGCGGGGCCGGGACAGAGCGGGCCCGGGGCAGAGCGGGCCCGGGACAGAGCGGGCCCGGGACAGAGCCGGGCCGGGACAGAGCGGGGCCGGGACAGAGCGGGCCCGGGACAGAGCGGGCCCGGGGCAGAGCGGACGGAGCCTCGGGTCACATGAGGGTTAGCATGGCCTCCTGAATGAGGACACAGAGGAATAAAGTTGGGAATTCAGAAGTATATTTCCCAGAACTCCCTGCTTTGCTTCTTTCATGTAAACTCCATTTAAGTTTGGCCCAGATGTCCTCCCACAATTAACATTTCTGTTTCCCCTGCACACGCTGCCCCAGGAGGTCATTCCCGGGCTTCGTTCGCAGGTGAAATGACGCGCGGGGTGGGGGGTGCCAGTGCTTGGGCGGGAGGCATGGGAACGGGCGGTGCCCAGAGGAGCTGGTCCTCTCAGGTCTGCGCCCACACACCCGCCGAGGGGAAGCGGCTCCGGGGTCCCCACGGGGAGGCCTCTCAGAGCCCGGGCGCGGCAGGAAGCTCCTCAGAAACGCAGTCCCGGGAGAACGGGCGGCCGGGCAGCGTGCCCCCGCGGACAGCTCGCCGCCTGGAGAAGGAGTTGGCATCAGAAGCCACAGGCAGTGTCCCTGTCCTGGTGCTGACCCGGAGACTCCTCACTCTGCTGTGCCTGTTCCCTCTGAGCAGTGGCATATGTAGAGAAGGCTGAGAGCAGGGCGAGCACAGCAAGGCCAGTGCGTCTCACCCACGAATAACACGCATTACATCCATGCTGCGACCACAGGCGTCGGGTTCACGTGGGACGCCCCTCGCGGCCTGTGGCTGCCCGGCGACGCTCCGGCCACCTCTCCTGGCACCGGCACCGGCACCGGCACAGGGATGGCGGCCTCCGCCTGAGGGCTGCAGGTCCCAGGAGCCTTTCCGTTCAGACGCTGGTGCCGGGGGCAGTGACGGGCTGAGGGCAGGGCGGGGACAGTCACAGGAGCGCAGTCAGCCACGTGCGGTACTGTGGTGCCGGGCGGGGGTCACTGTAAAACGGGCTCACCACTGTGCTGTGCACCTGAAGCCCATACAAACTAACCTCGAACATCACCTGTCGATGGAAAAATAGTTAAAATTGCTTTTAAGAGAAAAAACGGCGCCCGCCGCGGAGAGGCCGGAGAGCTGGGGCCGCAGAGCCTCCGCTCCCCCGGAACGTGGGCCACACACGGGCGGCAGGCGGCACACCCAGACCCGTGCGAGGCTGGCCTTTGGTCAGGACCGCTCGTTCACACCGTGTGGTTCCGGTCCGCTGTGCCGAGCAGGGACTGCACAGCCCTCTGCAGGAAGCAGCCCCACGTGTGCTCTTCCCCACACGTGCACCCACGGGGCTTGTGACAAATATTTTTATAGATTCCCAAGAGGAAGGGAGAGGGAGAGAGAGAAACATCAGTGAGAGAGAATCATGCATTGGCTGCCCCCTAGGGATCGAGCCTGCAACCCGGGTATGTGGAATCAAACCTGGGACCCTTCAGTCCACAGGCCAATGCTCTAACCACTGCACAAACCGGCCAGGGCTCACCCATAGGATTTCAGAACCATGATCCCTAACTGTCCTCTCCACCCTAACCAAGTGTGAGCTGATTGGAGGAAGGCGGCTAATGAAGGGGGTGATCTGTGACCCTTCATAACCGAGGCTGGGGTGTCTCTCAGAGGGGTGTCAGGCGCCCCGTGAGTCAGGTCTCATTGACATCTAGCTCATCCTAGAAAGTGGTGAGCCTGCAGCACTGCCCGCCGCTCTGTGCGCCTGCCCCTCTGGCTCCTGGGCCGGGCCAGGACCCGGGTTCTAGCACTGAGCGGTCCTTCCCCAGCGCCCTGGAACAGGGGAGCGGAGAGTGCCAGCGAGTCCTGAGGAGGGAGGAAGAGGGGCGCAGTTAGGGGCCCTCGGTGTGTTTGCTGCGGCAGCTAGGCCACGGGACCCCTCCGCACAGAGATGGCTGGAGCCGTGGTAGGGACAGAGGGAGAGTGAGCGCATCCCTTGTGGTCACCAGGTGGTCACCTGCCCCGGCCTCACTGCCCTCCAGTCCCTCCCCAAACAGCCGCAGCTCCTCCAAGCTCTGTTCAGATTCTCTGAAGGCACCTCAGACGTTGGTTGGAGAATGCAAAATGGTTCAACTGCTGTAGGAAGTAAGGTAGCGTTTTCTTAAAAAGCTAAACACAGAATTAACAAATGACTCAGCAATTCCACTCCCAGGTTAACACAGAATTAACAAATGACTCAGCAATTCCACCCCCAGTTTAAACACAGAATTAACATGTGACTCAGCAATTCCACCCCCAGGTGAGCAGGGACTCACACAGGATCTGTGTGAATGAACGTTCGCTGCAGCTCACTTCATAACAGCCAAGAGGCCGGGACGGCCCAAATGGCCAGGAACCGGCACATACATAAGCAGACGCGGTCCACCCGCACCGGGGGTATTACTGGCCACGAAAAGGCTTGGAGCCCTGGCACTTGCCACAGAGTGAACCTTGAAAACATGTAAGGGAAGAAGCCAGAGCAGACACGTACTGTACAGTTCTGTTTGTGTGAAATATGCAGGATAGCAAGTCCGTGGAGAGAAAGAGCTGGGCCCACAGGGCTGGCGGAGGGGAGCAGGCACACTGCGTGGGCGTGGCGTTGCCTTCGGTGACGAAAACGCCTGGGCCGGACGGCGGGAATGTGCTCACCGCCCCTGCATCGGGCACTGGGACGTGAGTGCTTTATGTCCGGTGAGTTTCACCTCGATAGAAAGCTGCCACCGGGGAAAGGAATACACAGTCTCACTGTGAGGAGGAGAGTGAGAGCAGGTTACCTGGGCCCCTCCTGGCACTGGACCCGCAGCCGCTGAGCCCCCTGAAGAGGGGCGGCCATTGGAGCGTGCGTGGGGCCAGTTCCGCCCAAACCTGGGAACACGATTGTCAGACCGAAGGCTGAGGTGCCTTGCGCACTGGCCTGACGACCCTCACCTTGGTTTGGGTGTGGGCGGGTGTGCTCATGTTAATGTGGACACTGGGCCCTCCGCTGATACAGAGGTAGGATGTTTCTATGCATTTATCTCTTTAGCGGCCACCTCACCTGGTAAAGGCAGATTTACCTCTTATTCCTCCTTCCGTTCTCATTCGTGCTTTAAATTTTTTTAAATTTGTTCCATTGTGTTAACACTTTTATAATCTACGCCTTCACAGGCCTATGAGTTTCCCCGCATTGAGAAGTATTTTTAGCCGCCTAATGCTATTGATTTAGTTACTTTTAATTTGATGGTCTGTGTTTGACATTTTCTGACCTTAAGCTCAAAACCAAAGTCTTCATTATGGTCACCTTTTTAAAAAGTTACAGCGGAGTTTGCTTTGATTCCTGGCCAAGTGTCACTGAAGAGAAGCCAGATGCAGACACCAAGCTACTAAATATCGACGAGATGATATCAGAGGAAAGTGCAAAGATATGATGGCTAAGTCAATCCTATTTTTAGACAAACTCGTTCTTTTCTGTCCTGTTTAGGAACAAAAATATCAATCTAATAGCAGAAATACATCAGGAGCGTTTATTGTCTGCCAGCCGGTAGGTTATAAATAACAGTATCCGCGCCCTTGGACTGGAGCGGGGCCGTAAATCACGGTACAAGCAGGCTCCTCCTCGGCGCTGCTGACTGCCTGACCCTCAGGACACCGCCCAGCGGCTGGGCCGAGGCAGAAGGAAGCCTCTCAGGTCCTCCCGGGATCTCTCTTTACCTGGCACCCGGAGGTTTTCGTGGGTGCTTCCCTGACCCAATGCCCTACCGTTTGCCTTACTCTTTCTTTAAAAAAAAAATATATATATATATACATATATATATATATATATATATATATATATATATATATATATGTGTGTGTGTGTGTGTGTGTGTGTGTGTGTGTGTGTGTGTGTGTGTGTTTATTCATTTTTTAGAGAGAGAGGAAGGGAGA
The DNA here is from genome assembly GCF_964339955.1 of Pipistrellus hanaki. Lineage (NCBI taxonomy): Eukaryota > Metazoa > Chordata > Mammalia > Chiroptera > Vespertilionidae > Pipistrellus > Pipistrellus hanaki. The sequence goes on from NC_140512.1 coordinate 71,899,039, forward strand.
GGGATAGAAAGATAGAAACACTGATGAGAGAGAAACATGGACTGGCTGCCTCCTGCACGCCCCCTCCTGGATGGAGCTGCACGCCAGGCCTGTGCCCCAACCAGGAAGCCAACAGTGACCTCCTGGTTCGTAGGTCCACGCTCCACCACTGAGCCATGTGGGGCCTCACTCTCTCAGCAGCACCAGCTTTCAGAGAAGCCAGCAACCATGAAGATCTGCCTTTGGTTTTTCTAAACTTCTGTCATAAAGATGGAGAGAAGTCCACAAACACATCCATTGCTTTAGAAAGAGTTTCAAATAAAAATCTTCATTAGGAGGAATGACTCTACAGGGGCAAGAAGCTATAAACTGCCGGAAAGTAATAAATATGCAAAGTGTGGACTCAATAGACAGCTGCATCCCTCTCTGGGGATTCACTGCGCCCTGGTAGGTAACTGTGCTGCTCACATCCTGCCATCATGTCGCTGGAAGCTGGACCCCCACATAAGAGCACTCCGCACCAGTTCCGTTCCCACCGGCCGCTCTGCAGGCAGCAGGCGCTGCCCTGGTCAGAGAAGTCAGATCAGCACCTCCGCTCAGGGCTGGAGCAGCGTGGGCTCAACGCATGTGAGTGCTGTGGCCACTCCTTCAGATGTCAAGCTGTGCACACATGGTCTCATTTGGCCTCAGAGAACAGCCTTGAGGTTAGCCAAACGTCTCCTGGCCCTTCAACACCCAGTCCTCGTGTCTCTCCTGCAGGAAGTGCTGCACCAGGCCCGGGGAGGCAGAGATCCCCCCCCCCCCCCTACACACACACACACACATACACACACACACACACACACACACGCCTCCTGGGAAGATTGGTGTGCAAATCATGACAGCCCCTCGGAATGCGCCAGGCCCGGCAGGCGAGGATGCGAGGCTGCGCGAAGCGGACGGGTGACTGGACAGGGCTCTTCCAGGGCTCGGCCCCCTGAAACACAGCTGCCAGGCTGCACGTCCAGCTTCGTCCTGCCGGCCCCCACGCCGCGCACTCCCTGTGCCCAGTGACCCGCCCTGGAAGCTCTGTGTGGGGACAGCGCAGGGGGAGAGCAGGGGGTGGCAGTGGCCGTGGGTCTGTGTGGGGACAGCGCAGGGGGAGAGCAGGGGATGGCAGTGGCCGTGGGTTCTGTGTGGGCCTGGCAGGGGGAGAGCAGGGGGTGGCAGTGGCCGTGGGTTCGCTGTGTGGGCCGGGCAGGGGGAGGTGCCCTCTGCCAGCTCTCGGTCAGGTCAGCCTGACTCATCCCTCAGGCCACCTCGCCACGTGGAGACAGCGGCCGCAGCAAGACTTGCACCTGCTCTGGGGTCCCCTCCCCACCAGGATGTGGAAAGTCAAATTTAACCTTTAGAGAATCCAAGATGGCTGCTCGGGTAGGCAACTAGCCGCAGCCGCACACAACAATTTTAATAAAATACAACTAAAATATAAAATGGACATTACCCAGAACTACAGGAAAGTCGACTGACTGGAAATCCTACAACAAGAAGCAAGGAGAAAAGCAGAAGGAAGCATGGAGGAGCTGTAAAAGCCCAAAGTACGGAGACACGCGGCGCGCGGAGAGGACGGAGCCGGAGAGGAGGGAGGCCGAGTGCCTGACGGGCGTTCCCAAGCGGGAAGGAGAGAAAACTCCGACTGTGCTGGGCCCCTGACTGCTCTGAACCCCCGTTCTGGGCCAGACCCCGGGGACTCAGGCTCAGCCATAGGGAGCTGGGCTGTAAGTCAGAACCCCGGGGTAGCGGAGAAAGGAGGTCCCGGAGGCGCGCACACTGCCCCCAGAGAAGGGACGGTCGGCTGTGCCGCGGGATTGCCCTGGCGGGAAGGAGACTGGGGCTCCAGACTGCTGTGAACGCCATCTCCAACTCCACTTCCAACTGAACTGAACCCCAATACCGGGCTCATTGGGGGAGAGCATAGACTGTTTGGCAGCAGGCGAAAATCGAGGGCACCTTTCTCTCAGAGGCTTCGGCAGCAAGCACTGAAGGACCCGCATAGGGCGGGGCTGACGGAAGCCAAAGCTGCAGGCTCCACCCTGAAACCCCGTCCCATCTGTAACTGCGAAATGCGACAACAAAATAGATCACAAACGAAAGAAATGGAGGACAAAAAGCGTCTGGATATAGAGTTCAAATCTACGCTTATAAGGTTTTTCAAGAATTTCCTAGAAAAGATGGATAAGGCCTATGAGGATATGAAAAGAGATCAACTAGAATTAATAAGGAGTCAACAAGAAATGATAAGGGATCAACAAGAAATAAAGAATACATTGTCTGAAATAAAAAATATTCTACAGAGTCCTAAAAACAGAAGGGAAGATCGCAAGAATCAAGTCAAAGATTTGGAACATAAAGAGCCAGAAAACACTCCTCCACAGAAGCTAGAAGGCAAGAGAATCCAGAAAATTGAAGATAATGTAAGAAACCTCTGGGACAACTTCAAGCGAACCAACATCAGAATTATGGGGGTTCCAAAAGATGAGAGAGAGCAAGATATCGATAACATACTGAAAGAAATAGTGACAGAAAACTTCCCCCACCTGGTGAAAGAATTTGACTTACAAGTCCAGGAAGCGCACAGAACTCCAAACAAAAGGAATCCAAAGAGGACCACACCGAGACACATCATTATTAAAATTCCAAGAGCAAAAGATAAAGAGAGAATATTAAAAGAAGCAAGAGCAAAGAAGGTAGTGACTTATAAAGGAGCACCTATACAATTGTCAGCTGACTTCTCAACAGAAACCATGCAGGCCAGAAGGGAATGGCAAGAAATATTCAAGGTGATGAATAGCAAGAACCTACAGCCAAAAATAAGCTACCCAGCAAAGCTATCACTCAGAATCGAAGGCCAGATAAAGAGCTTCACTAATAAAAAAAAGCTAAAGGAGTTCATCACCACCAAACCAGAATTATATGAATTGCTGAAGGGGGTTCTTTCAGAAGAGAAAGTAAACAAAGATAAAAATTATGAACAACAAATATGTAATTATCAACAAGTGAATCTAAAAACCAAGGAAATTAAAAAAATCTGATGAACAATATTAACTGTTGAATATAATAGAATCAGAGGTATGGAAGGGGAGTGAACTGACGATTCTTGGGGAAAAGGGGAGAGGGGGGCGTGGGAAGAGACTGAACATAAACTGTGCACCTATGGATGAGGACAATGGGGAGAGGGGAAAGGGCAGAGGGTGGGGTGGGAACCTGGTGGAGGAGAGCAATGGTGGGGGGGGGGGGAGGAAGGAACATTTGTAATAATATGAAAAATAAAAACTTATTAAAAAAAATAAATAAAATAAAATAAATAAATAAATAAATAAATAAAAAGGAAAAAAAAAAAAAATTTAACCTTTAGCCATGCCCCCTCAAACCCAAATTCCACTGCCAAAATAAGTGGATTGCAGTGTTCTTATTTTATTTCCTCTATTGCCGAAAAACTCTTGCCACTTTTTACCTCCCCTGTTTCCATGGAGGAAATAAATACAACTTTTAGGATATCTACATTAATAAAAGAGTAACATGTTAATTAACCATACCTTTGTGATGCCCACCAGCCAATCAGGAGTGAGTATGCAAATTAACCCAACAAAGATGACAGGTTAATGCATATGCAGGCACAGAGCTGCAGGGGGCAGGGTCGGATGCTTGCATCGTCACCATGGCGATGATGCAGCGTTCCATACCACCCCTACTGCTCTGGGCCTCTGGCAGCATGGAAAGGCAGAAAGGTGGCTCTGGGCCAGAGAGAAAAGGCAGCTCTGGCCAGAGTGAAAGCAGTGCCAGCAGGCAGGGTAAGGAAGGCCCATTTTTGGACAAATCTTCATGCATCGAGCCTCTAGTCATCATATAATGTCATGTACTTTTCATTCATTCATTTATTTAGTAGATTTGTCCTGCTTGGGCTTAATCATAGTTATAAGAATCTTTTTTGTTTATTTGTTTGTTCTAAGTCTTTATTGTTGAAAGTATTACATATGTCCCCTTTCCCCCCCTCACATTGACTACTTCTAGCCCTTTCTTGGTCCCACCCCTTACCCCTGACCCTGCCCCCCACCCTAGGCCCTCACCACTCTATCCTCCGTGTCACATGCGTATGTGCATACAAGGGCATAGGTTGATCTCTTTCCACTCACCCACCCTCCCCCGCCTCCCCTCTGAGATTCCGAGCTTTGTTCCTCGCTTCCATGTCTCTGGATCCACCCCATTCATCAGTTTATTTTGCTCATTAGATTCCACATGAGTGAGGCCATGTGACGCTTGTCTTTCTCTGACTGGCTATTTCACTCAGCATACTCTCCAGGCTCCATAAACCCTTGCAGAGTGCCTGGCACCACCTTCAGCACATGCTTGGGGCTTAATCACCTTGAACAGGTCAGAAGGAAGAACAGAAAAAAATCAGAAGATGCAAATATGACCAAAGAGAAGACAGGAAACGGGGCTTCCCCACAAAAATGGAGAAACAAAGAAAAGCCCCCAAAGAGGACGGAGGAGCCAGCGGCAGCACAGCCCCGGGAGGCACAGCCCGGGCGCAGATTCACTGTCAGGGTCACGTCCACAAACCTGCTGCCTGTTTCTTGCAGCATTGGCAGTGATGGCCCTTGAAATAGAAAAAGCAGTGACCTACTTTCTGAAATTAAAGAAAGAAAAGAAAAATATCAGGAGAAGTGAGGGACATGGTGGCAGAGCCAGCAGCCAATCCAGGAGGGAGGTCGGCTCTGAAAGGGGGAGCAGTCACTGCACTGACCCAGGAAGGGAACAGGCCCGAGCACTTGGGAGTCACATTCCAATCACAGTGTAGCCGTGCTGAGGAAGTGATCCTCCTGAGCCTGGTTAAAAAGAGAAACCCGGGCTTGAGCATCAACCTAGGAACCAGGCGGTCACCTTTGGATTCCCAGTCAGGGCACATGCCCAGGTAGTGAGTTCGATCCCCAGTAGAGGACATGCAGAAGGTAGCCAATCAATGATTCTCTCTCATCATTGATGTTGTTCTCTCTCTCTCTCTCTCTCTCTCTCTCTCTCTCTCTCTCTCTCTCTCTCTCTCTCTCTCTTCTGCTCTGAAGTCAATAAAAATATATTATGTTTTTTAAAAAGATAAGCCCCAGGGATCCTTTCAGTTGATTCACCACAACTCATCTCTCCAGCTAAAACTTGCATTTAACTTATGGAAATACCAACCCATCCACAGTGTTCCAGCACTTAAAGCTGGTGTCAGAGATGACTGTGGGTCTAAAGTTAGAAGTCAGAGGTACTGGTGAAATATAGTAAATAGTCTGTCTTCTCCAGGCACTGAATCCCCTAAGAAGCTTGCTTGCTTTAAGGTAACCCAACACATGAAATGGAAAACATCTTAATTCACACAACAGATGAGTTAAGAAATATATTTTTTCTTCCAAAAGTGAATGCCCTTCATTTCTTTACAGCATCATGCTCCCCTATAACATTCTAGCAACTGCTGTGCACATTAACTACCTCACTGAGATGGAGAACAGCCTATGAGAAATACAGTCCATAGTGCTCCCTAGTTACACAAAACAGACCACTGCCCTAGCTGGTTGGCTCAGTGGATAGTGTTGGCCTGCGGCTCCACTGAGCCAACATTCTAGCAACTGCTGTGCACATTAACTACCTCACTGAGATGGAGAACAGCCTAAGGGGGGGGGCGGGCCTTCAGCCTGGCCTGCACCCTCTCACAAGCCAAGACCACTCCCTGCCTGCCTGCCTGCCTAATTGCCCCTAACCACTCGCCTGCCTGCCTCATCACCCCTAACCATTCTGCCTATCTGATCACCCCTAACCACTCGCCTGCCTGCCTCATCACCACTAACCATTCTGCCTATCTGATCACTCCTAACCACTGGCCTGCCTGCTTGATCACTCCTAACCATCTCTGCCTCAGCCCCTGCTGTGGCTTCATCTAGAAGGATGTGCGAAATGACGTCCAGGAGGTCATTCGGCTGTCTGATCTAATAGCATATTACTCTTTTTTATTATAGTTTTTTTTTAACAGACCTCTGACAACTAGAGAAAGGAAGGACTAAACCTGCACCCTGTAGGTGCTGCCTTAAGGTAGTAGGTCTAAATGAGTGAGCCAGCAAATGAGTGGGTGGGTGGTTGGGTGGATGGATGTATGGATAGATGATGAATGGATGATTGATGGATGAATGGATGGATGATGGATGGTGGATGGTTGGATGCATGGATGGATGATGGGTGGATGAATGTATGGATGATGGATAGATGGATGGATAGTCAAGGATGGATGTTAAATGGATGAATGAATGAGTGGATGGATGGATGATTGATTGAGAATTGGATGAGTAATGAATGGATGAATAGAGGATGAATGGATGATGGCTGGGTAGATGAATATATTCAAGATGGATGGATCAAGAATGGATGGATAGAATAGATGATGAAAGGATAGATGAATGGATGATGGATGGTGGATGGATGAATGCATGGATGGATGATGTGTGAATGAATGGATGGATGATGGATGGATGGATCACGGATAGATGTTGAATGGATGGATGAATGAGTGAGTAGATTGATGGATGGATGGGTGATGGATGGAGGATGGATGGATGGATGGATGATTGATCGATTGATTGAGAAATGGATGAATAATGAATGGATAAACAGAAGATGAATGGATGATGGCTGGATGATGGCTGGGTAGATGAATAGATTCAAGATGGATGGATGGATAGATGGATCAAGAATGGATGGCTAATGAATAGATGATGAATGGATAGATGAATGGAAGATGGATGGATGGATGGACTGAGGAATGGATAGGTAATGAATGGATGGATAGAGGATGAATGGATGATGGCTCGTTAAGAAAAGCTACACAAAGAAAGTGGCTCTTAAACTGAGACAGAGATTGATTAGAACTTTGATTGATGAAAAAGCAAAGGGTGGGCAATGCTGCAGAAAGGAAGTTGAGAAAGTCCTTCCTTTCTCAATGCTGCAGAAGAAATGCCACACTCTGCACCTGTCTGTGTGGCGTTTCCCTTTTATGTGAAAGCCAGCGGCGCTGGGTCAGAGCCCACCTAATGGCTCATCTTGACTTGACGTGCTTCCATCTACAGCAGCTGTTTCCAAACGAGGCCGGGGAGGTCAGACTTCCACAGGTAAGTGCAGGGGTGGGGCACGGTTCAGCCCCTGGCAGCGAGATCCCAGCTGCAGACGACGGAGCTCTGGCAGTCTGTCCAGGGTCCCACGGGACATTCTTCATCAATGTGCCCTGGTTCACATTCCTTGGCTAAATGTCCCTTTTTGTTCTTCCTTCCTAAGGCTGGCTCTCCCTGGTTTTTCCGTGTAGAGAATGGCAGCATTCAATTAGGCAAACCCCTCAATTAAAAATAATTCTGGTGGCCTCCATTGCAATAGGAGGCGAGCCTCCGCTCAGCAAGTCCTGCTGCACATCGCACCCTCGTTCCCTTCAGCACCTGGCTCACGAAGGGCCAGGGTTCTCGGGGACCAGGTGCAAAGGCAGCGGGAAGCTGCAGGCCTGTCTTGAGTAGCCTCCTAGCAACGCTGCAAGGCCCAGTGTTCTCTTCAGCTTCCACGGCGACCAAGGCTGGGCTCCCTCCCCCTTAGCGCCAAGCAGGGCTCTGCCTCACGCCACCGTCCGACCTCAATGGCAGCCTCCCGGACAAGACCAAACATGCTTTCCGAATCGTGACCCCAGCAGCTGCCAGTGTCCCGTCACAAGAAAGGCTGATTCCGTTCCCTGCTATTGCTTCCTATAAAAAGCAGCAGCAGAGTCCGCTCTTTGGCAAGAACCTTCACAGCTGAGGGAGGAAAGCAGCAGGCTCCCACCTCCTCGGCGGGCAGCGGGCGGGCGGCGGGCGGGCGGGCAGGTCTCTCCGAGCTCTCAGAGCACCAGGCGCCCGGGCCCGCCAGCATCCCTCTTCACATTCTGAAAAAATGAGAATAATTTTCATCTCCAATGGACTCTGGTGACTCATGAATTTTGAAAGATGATTAAATGAGCTTACTAGCTAAATCTTAACTTTAAAAACCATGTCTCCAGCTAAAGGAAGTTACAAATAACTAGATTCATTTCTTTTATTCATTCCCCTTGAAATTCTGACTCCTAAGAAGAAAATAAGTGTTAGTGTGGTTATTACCCATCATCACTCTAAATGGCCATGTATTGGGCTTTATAAGTGGACCTTCTTTTTAAAATATTTTAATTGATTCCAGAGAGGAAAGGAGAGGGAGAGAGCGATAGAAGCATCCATGATGAGAGAGTCATGGATATGCGCCTCTGCACGCCCCCCACAGGGGACGGAGCCCACAACCAGAGCATGTGCCCTGACCCGGAATCGAAATGCAGCCTCCTGGCTCATGACTGACACTCAGCCCCGAGCCACACCAGCTGGAGAGGTGGGCTTTCAGGTCACAGGCTAAGCTGGCTCATGCTCATTTGTGGTCATTATTTCTCATCCTTTGTGGAAATTAATAATTCCATCCTATCCTACAGCCTTATAATTCTATTTCATTACATCAAGTTGTATTTGGGGGCTGGCAGGACACATACTTTTGCAAAATCTAAACAGTCTAGAAGCACAGCTTCATCTGCGGGACAGGAGTGCAGCCTGGGGCGTGCAGTGCGGTAAATCAGGCCGTGGCCAGAGATGTGGCCCTCCACCGGCGCTCCCTCTCCCCGCACTCGGAACCAGCTGCGCGGAATGCTTTGACCAAGCGAGCTCAAATGAGAAAGGAAAATAGACGAATAATTTCAGGAAATTTTGCATTTAACCAAATTAACCAGGTTTCTTTGATTCAGACATTTAAAAACACATGGTTCTCCCGAAGGGAACCCACATTTGTCTCAAACGCCACCTGACCTTGAGCCCCTTTCTCCGGGAGCATTTGCCGCTCTGCGCTGGGGAGGAGACCATGGGAAACAGCATCGCCCTGAACGCTCCACACGGGTGTGGGGGTCTGGGGGCCTCACTCAGGGCCGGGCTGTCTCCTGTGCCGCCTGGCCCTGGCCCAGCGCCCGCAGCCTCCGATCCCTGCTCTCTGCCAGCCGTGCCCGCACTGAGCCGTCTGAGGGGCTCGAGTGCGCTCTTCCTGTGGTCCAGCCCAAACACGCACTGAGGGTGAAGGCCGCGTAAGTCACCGTGTGGACAACAGAAGAGCCAGTGTCCACTGAGCACATCCCTGCCGGGCACACAGCATTCTGAGAGGCGCCGCTGCCACTCCGTCTGTGGGTGAGAAGCCAGCCTCAGGTGCCCGCGGCCAGCGCCAGCTCTGCACACACACACACACACACACACACCCCGAGCCACAAACACTGAGACTCTTGGGCTTAGGGCTCGGGGGCTGCTAATAGCAGGCGAGGAGACACAGAGGGAGACATCACGGGGAGGTGTCAAACCAGAAGAGGGGTGCACACCGCTTTGGGGTGTTCGTTCTGTTCAGTGAGCTGCAAGGCCGGCAGTCGCTGAGAGACCTTGGTTGTGTCCTAGACCTTGCGTGTCTATCTGGCCAGACTCTTCCTCCCCTGCAACGGTGCCATGGAGGCCCACAATCTTCCCCCCACCCCGTGGGAGGCCCCACAGTCCCCACCCCGAGGGAGGCCCCACAGACACTGCCCCCTTCAGTGATGCCCTACTGGAATAGGAGGTCAAAGCCTTCAAGGACGTGAAGTGTTCCCAGAAGAGTGGAAACAAGAGACACCAGGTGTCTTGCACCATAAGTTCAGTCATTAAGAAGCCTGTTTCCTTCTTAAGTGCTGAATTAATCAGAATTACAGAACGTGCGTCCTTATCCCTCACTTCCTGTTCGGGGATGGAGATGGCGCCTCCATTGCAGAGGGAGATGGCGATGCTCTGGGGGCTGTGTGCACACTCAGCGCCTCCTGTCTGTGGCAGAAACGCTGAGCTGCTGCCCCAGGGGGGGGAGGGGGGGGCGGGCGCTAACAGTTTATTGCAGAGATCTGACCCCAGAATATGTTTAAACATGAGTTTCTAGTGTTGAAAGGATTAGGTGTCCCCTTTTCCCCTATTGACCCCCCAGGCCCCGCCCCCACCCAGGCCCTCACCGCCCGCTGTCTGTGCCCATGGGCCGTGCACATGTGCATAAAGGTCCCACCTCCCTCCGGTCCACTCTGTCCCGTGCTCCCATGTCTCACCACAGCAGAAGGCCAGGAGAGCCAGGCTTCATGAGGCAGCTCACTTCTGGCCAAGCCACGGACACGGGGCTCAGCTGCAGAGACATCGTGGCTGGAACGCTGATGGGCGCAGAGCTGGAGGGACACTGAGGGGGGCTGGCACCCCAAACCAGATGGGTCCTTTAGGGAAACAGCCTCAGGCCACCCCACCAGCCGCCTCTGCCGGTGTGGCTTCGCCCCTGGCTCCCGCCTCTGCCTTCCCCACGGATGGAAGGATGTGGCCTTCCCGGCACCAGTCCCCACGCACAGCGCCGTCTCTGCGCTGTCGGCCGCGGGGACGACCCCATGGAAAAGCCTGCTTTTTTACTCTGAGAAATCTCATTTCCCCTAAAAAGAACCCCGAAGTTAGTCTAGTGGTTCAGCTTTGCAGGTGACCCCATGCCTGAGGCCTGTGCTCCGTGAACAGGCACTGCGGCCGGGGCGCGGGGGGGGGGGGGGGGGGGTGCTGCAGACCTGTCAGGGGTGCAGAGCTGGTCCCTGTGTATGTGCCTGTGTGCACCTGTGTGTGCCTATGTATGTGCCTGTGTGTGCTGTGAGCACCTGTGTGTGCCTATGTATGTGCCTGTGTGTGCTGTGTACTCCTGTGTGTGTGGGGGTGCAGGGTCAGCTCCACCCTCACCACCATCTCAGGGAGCCACGGCCTCAGGCCGCAGAGGCGTGTCCTTGGCGGGAGGCACCAGAAAGCCCTCAGAAGACAAGCCAAGGCAAACAGTGCCGTCGGGACGATGGCCCCGGGCCGGCCTTGTCCTCCGGTGCAGCCCCTGCGTCCTCCTCCTGTGCGTCCTTCTGTTTTTAACCCGAGCCCTGCCTGTGGCCCCGCACTCCCGCTCAGATCCAGGCGCCTCTGCTCACCAGTGACGCCGCCCCCTCCTGACCTGGGGTTCCAGCTGGCCAGGTCCCTCTGGCTCCACCTCCCGCCCCGGACCCACAGGAATATTGCACAGAGCATGGGCTGCAGGGCCCCGACCCACACCAGGAGGTCAATGTCAGGATGGCTGTGTGTCTGTGGTACCCGGGTGCGTCCACAACACGCTGCTGTCCCTTCCGACAAGCGGCAGCTTTGCTTTGATGTGATGCTAGTGACACAACAAAGGGGATGGTGCCTGCAGGAGTGTCTGTCCTCAGGAAACATGTGTGCATGTGTGTGGCTGTCTGTGCCTGTGTGCACCTGTGTATGCCCTTGTGTGTGTGAGTGTGTATGTATGTGCACATGTGCACCTGTGTCTGTCCCTGTGTGTACCTGTTGCTCCTGTATGTGTGTCTGTGTGTGTGCCTGTGTGTGCCTGTATGTCCCTGTTGTGCATGCATGTGTGTCTGCCTGTGTGCCAGTGTACACCTGTATATGACTGTGTGTGTGCCCCAGTGTGTATGACTGTGTGTAGCTGTGTGTGCCCCTGGGTATGCCTGTGTGTGGCTGTGTGTACCTGTTGTGCCTGCGTATGTGTCTGTGTGTGTACCTGTGTGTGTGCCTGTGTGTGACTGTTTGTGTGCCTATGTGTGCCTGTTGTGTGCCTGGGTACACCTGTGTGTGACTGCATTGGTGGCTCTGTGTGCGTCTCTGTGTGCGTCTCTGTGTGCCTGTGTGTGCCTGTGTGTACCTATGTGTAGCTGTGTGTACCTGTGTGTTCCTGTTGTGCCTGCATGTGTGCCTGTGTGTACCTGTGTGTTCCTGTTGTGCCTGCGTGTGTGCCTGTGTGTTTCCCTGTATGTCTGCCTGTGTGTGTACCTGTTGTGCCTGTGTGTGTGCCCCTGTATGCCTGTGTGTGTGTCTATGCGTGTGCCTGTTGTGCCTGTGTGTGCCCCTGTATGCCTGTGTGTGTCTATGTGTGTGCCTGTTGTGCCTGTGTGTGTGCCCCTGTATGCCTGTGTGTGTCTATGTGTGTGCCTGTTGTGCCTGTGTGTGTATCCCTGTATGCCTGTGTGTGTCTGTGCGTGTGCCTGCTGTGCCATGGCTGAGGTGTGATGTTTGGCATGACTTGTGCATGCACAGGGCCACATTGTCTTCTCACAACAAGAGGTGCTTCCCTCCCGCCGGGAGGAGGCGGGGCTGGCGGTGTGTTGTGGCTGTGCTGTGCGCCCCTCAGGACGCCTTGCCCTCTTCTGGTCGGTGTGAAGGAGGCAGGGTGCCCTGTTCACAGTGTCACTTTCTCACGGCCCTTTAAGTAGTAACCGTGGATGACAAGATGGATCACTTAACAAAGCATGGTGAGCCACAGGTTTTTGCCACGTGCTGGCTGGGGGACGGAGTCCCTGAATCACCAGCTCTGGGGGTGCTTCCCTCACTGAGCCCGGGCACCCTGGCACCCACACGCTGCCTGCTCCTGGCGCTGGCACGGGGACATTTGTTGAATGAACGACTAATGAGCAGCCTGGGCACCTCCTGAATGGCTGTCCAGGGCCGCGGGCGTGGCGCCCACCGGCGAGTGGTCAGTCCACTCTGCCCAGCGCACGGGCAGCTGCACGGACAGACCTGCCTCCTCCCCAAACGGGGCGGGCCAGCTGCCTGAGGCCCCCTCCTGGGCTTGCAGACACCACCCTCCCGATGCTTCCACGTGCTGCCCGTGCACACACCCCTGTGCCCCTCCCTCGTCTAATAAGGACACCACACGTGGGACCGAGGCCCAGCTTCCTGGCCTCGTGGGGACACTGGGTCTGGGCCCAGCAGGCAGCAGGCCGCCTCTTCCCTTCGTGTGGGAGGCCAACACGCAGGGCCACCCCGGTCCTGAGGTTGGCCCAAAGTGCCAGCCCCAAGCTGCAAGGAGGATGGGGACCTGGGGGAATGCCAGCGGGCAGGCAGGGCAGGGTGTGTCCGCCAGCACGAGCAGGACGCTCCCCGTGGGCACAGGCCCTGGGCTCCCCGCCCCCCGGCTCTGCAGCAGGCCTGGCGGGGAGGGAGGGTGGCGGGGAGGGGAGTGGGGTCTCTCCGCGGGCAGCAGGCCAGGCAGCTGCGCTCAGAGCCTCTGTGGCTTCCATCCCCAGACGCCGTCCTGGGCCGCTCCATCCCCAGCCACACATGGCGCTGCTCTGCCCAGACAGCACCCGCTCCGGGTGTGAGCGCCAAGGGCAGCCGGGGCCGGGAGTCTGGGGAGGCCGGGCCTCACACGCCCAGAGACCCCGCAGCAGACACGCTGGAGGAGGCCGCCCCCCACACCCGGGTGGACAGACTGACGCAAACGCACCCCTGTCAGCCCCTCCCGCCGGCTCACATCCCAGGTTCTTCAACGCGGCCTGAGCAGCCCCTCATTAGATCCCGCATCTGTATCACTGGCCCGAAGACGCCCACAAGGCGGATGGGGGGATGCGGAGAGGTTTCCCGAACGGTGAGCTCAGGCAGCATTCCGTGTCCTCGTTGCTCCGTCGCAGGGAACCCGCAGGGAACCCGCGGGCAGAGGCGCGGGGCCTTCTCACCGGGGGCAGGAGATGGGCAGGCGGGCTGTGGCCACGCCTCAGGCCGGTCACCGGCTCCGTCCACCCGGGACCTGGCATGGGACGTCCCTCCAGGGGCACTGGGCCCGTCTCAGACACACACCCCCCCCCGAGGGCAGTGCCAGCCCCGCCTGCCCCCCCCCCCCCGCCCCGGAGCCGGGCGGTCAGCGGGGCGGCGACCAGCTCCCCAGCTCCCCCTCCGGTTCCCGCTCCCACAAGCCGTGTCCTGTGGGGACGGCAGTAAAACAGCAGCTCACTCCTGGGCCTCACACCGACCCGCCTTCCACTCAGCGGGCCCCCGGCTCAGCGCCCACCGCCCACCGCTCGGCGACTGGCCGCATCAGAAAACCCTGCCCACGTAGTGGATAGGAAGCCAGTTGTGACTGGATCAAAAATGGGAAAATGCATTTGAAAGCATCCAACAGGACAGGAGGAGTAAAGGAGCATGGGGGTTAGGACCTCAGCGCACGCCTTTCGGGGGACACAGGCACGTGTGCTGCAGCAGCGGCAGCCTGGCAGTGAGCTGCTCCAGGTCCTTCCGGCTCTAACACCCTTGGGTCTCCGGATGGGACACGTGGCCACGCATCTCGATGTCCTCAGCCCCATGGGGCTCCTCCCCAGCCCCGGGTCCACCTGTGGGCGCACGTCCAGCGCCACCGACACCCAAGGCTGAGCCAGCCCCTGCTCCAGGGAGGCCTCCATGTGGCTGGGCAGGGTCTCGGTTCCCTCTGCTTTTTGAATAAAATTGGCCTTTCTTTTTCTTTAATATGTTTTTATTGATTTAAGAGAGAAAGGGAGAGGAAGAGATAGAAGCATCAATGATGAGAAAGAATCATTGATCAGCTGCCTCCTGCACGCCCCCCACTACTGGGGATCGAGCCCACAACCCAGGCCTGTGCCCTTGACCAGAATCAAACCCAGGGCCCTTCAGTCCACAGGCCGATGCTCTAGCCCCTGAGTCAGACCAGTGAGGGCAGAATCTGCCTTGCTGGTGGAGTATTCATCATCTCCCCAAAATGCGGCCTCAGCCTGACTGTGCACCAAATCTGTCTGTGTTACTCACAGCAATGTATTCCGCCCCCTCCGGGACTCCACAGACCCAGTCAGCTCCCCGGTCTCGGCCCCCGGGTGCCTGTGGGCCCGCTCAGGCCTGGGAAGACGTCAGAGCGGAGCTAGCTGTGCAGGTGACCACAGTTGGCAGCGCCTTGGAGAGACGGCAGAGCAGCGGAGGAGGCAGGCAGAGCTCCAGGCCGAGTCTCCGGCCTGCCACCTGAAGGAAAGGGGGAGGACAGGGGCTGGGGGAGCCGTGGGCTGCCATGCGGCTCTGCAGCCCAGTGGGAGCTCCGGGGGAAGGTGGAGCATCATGATTGACAGGTGGCTGGGTCCAGACCAGCTTCTCTGCTGACGCACGGTCCCTGCTCCTCCGTGGTGCCAGTTGTTTCAGTTGGCACAGGGCTTTGCTTCGTCACCACCCACATCCACCCTGGGAGAACTTGGCCCTGCTGTCCCACAGGGAAGTGTGCTTGCTGTTGGGTGTTCACAGCTGGTTTGGAGGGACATTTCGCTCTGGGCCAGCCAGTCCCATCCGGGAGGGGAGGGTATATGGTGAGAGGCACGAGCAGCACAGACCGCGAGGGGGAGTGCTCGGGGAGGGGCGGGCCTGGCGGGCAAGATCCCTGGAAGTGCAGGCAGCAGGTCAGCGTACCTCAGCATTCCCAGGCAGGACACACACCTTTGTCATCAGAAGCAGGACTCGCTTCCATTGGCCCCACAAACTCTCCCTGCACATAGTGACAATCTTGGCATTTGTGTCTTTATTATGTACCCAGGAGTTACTCCACTCACCAAATCTAATCGTTTTTAACTTGGTTCTTTTTAGGGTTTTCAGTCCTTACACTTAACAAAAAATTCCCCCCAATTTAAAAAATGTATTCTTATTGTCATACTAGAGGCCCGGTGCACAAATTCATGAACAGGTGGGGTCCTTGGGCCTGGCCAGTGATCGAGGATGATGGGGG
This sequence comes from Pipistrellus hanaki, assembly GCF_964339955.1. Taxonomy (NCBI): domain Eukaryota; kingdom Metazoa; phylum Chordata; class Mammalia; order Chiroptera; family Vespertilionidae; genus Pipistrellus; species Pipistrellus hanaki. The sequence continues at coordinate 71,914,693 of NC_140512.1, forward strand.
CTGATCAGGGCTGATCGGGGCCATGGTAGGTTGGCCAGCCAGGGGGAGGGGCTGAGGGAGGTTGGCCAGCCACTGGAGGTTGGCTGTGGGAGCACACTGACCACCAGGGGACTGCTCCTGCATTGAGCATCTGCCCCCTGGTGATCAGTGCACATCATAGCAACCAGTGGACCGGTTGTTTGGTCATTTGGTTGTTCAGTCGTAAAGGTCACCTAGGCTTTTATATATACACTAGAGGCCCAGTGCACAAATTCGCGCCGGGGTGGAGTCGGGCTGGCCCTGCCCAATCAGGGTGGATTGGGCCGAGCCTGCTGGCAGGAGAAGGCGGGAGGTTGGCCAGCCGGCCCACCCTGGTCAGGGCCCAATCAGAACTGGACCGGCTGGGGAGGGGCTGTGGGTAATTGGCTGGTGGGCCCCACCCTCAACTGGGGTGGGGGGGCCGATTGGGGGCAGGGCCAGCCGTGGAGAGGGGCTGTGGGCAGTGGGCCAGTTGGCCCCAACCCCTATAGGATGAGAAGGGCTTATCCCAGGGGTCAGCAGCTGGGGGAGGGGCCGTGGGAAGTTGGCTGGCCAGTGTCACCCTAGATTTGCCTGGGGGTATCGATCAGGGAGTGGAGATGTCTGGGGGGTGGGGCTGCGAGTCAATTGGTGGGGACTGATTGTGTGTGGGGCCACCTGTGGGGAGGGGCCATGGGCAGTGGGCCAGCCAGTCCTGCCCCAGAATGGGGTGGGGGGCCCATCGGAGGCAGGGCGGCTGGGGGAAGGGACCACAGGTGGTTGGCCAGCTGCCCCCCCCCCATGATCAGGGTTGGGGGGGGGCTGATCTAGGGTGAGACCAGGCAGGGGAGGGGCTGAAGGAAGTTGGTTGGCTGGCTTTACCCCCTATTGGGATCAGAGAGGAATCAGGGGTGGGACCAGCAGGAGGGAGGGGCTGTGGACCAATCAGGATGGTGGGGGCCCCTTGGGGTGGGGTCATTCAGGGGGAAGGGCTGCAGGGAAGTGGCCAGCTGCCCCACCCTCGATCAGGGTGGGAGAGTTCGATCAGGGGTGGGGTCAGCTGGGGGGAGGGGCCGCAGAAGTTGGCCAGCTGGCCCCACCCCTGATAGGGCCAGTTCACTGGCCGCAGTGGGTGACCAGTTGTTCTGGTCATTACGGCATTACAGTCACTGGCTTTTTATAGATAGATAGATAGATGATAGATAGATAGATAGATAGATAGATAGATAGATAGATAGATAGAGGCCTGGTGCATGAATTCGTGCATGGGTGGGGTCCCTAGGCCTGGCCAGTGATCAGGGCCAATGGGGATGGGCTGATCAGGGCCTGCCAGCCAGGGGGAGGGATGGGGGAAGGGACCACAGGAGATTGGCCGGCCGGGGGAAGGGACCATGGGAGGTTGGCTGCTGGCCCCAAGGAGGGAGCTGGCCCGTGGCACCCCTGGGAAAGGGGCCACGTCTACCACCACCCATCCTCGGTTCCCCATCCCAACCTAAGGCCTGGAGGCCATGGCAAGGTCGGGAGAGGAGGCAATGATCATCAGGCCAGGTGCAGAAGGAACGCCTACGCCTCATCGGCACCCTATCACCACATGGTTCCCCGCCTCCCGCACTCCTCCTTCCTCACGAACTCCGCGCCACCACTGCGGCGGGCAGCCACCCCAGGGAAGAGAGAGGACAGGAGCGAGACAAACCCTTGTGTCGAGGGCTGACTTTCAATAGATCTCCGTGAGGAAGCTGCTCCACTACATACAAAACTCTAACCCAGAAGCAGGTCGCCTACGAATGGTTTAGCACCAGAGGCAGATGGGGCCGGCGGGCTAGGGGAGGGGCCACAGGAGGTTAGCTTTGGGAGCACACTGACCACCAAGGAGCAGCTCCTGCATTGAGCATCTGTCCCCTAGTCATAGCACACAGTCAACCATTTATTTGGCTTTTATATATACACTAGAGACCTGGTGCACGAAATTCATGCACGGGGGGGGGGGGGGGGCAGGGGGAACGGGGGGAAGGCTGTGGACCAATCAGGATGGTGACCCTCAGCCCAGCCTGCACCCTCTCCAATCTGGGACCCCTAAAGGGATGTTCAACTGCTTGTTTAGTGGGATCAGGTCTAAATGGGCAGTTGGACCTCTCTCTCACAATCCAGGACTGCTGGCTCCCAACTGCTCACCTGCCTGCCTTCCTGATTGCCCCTTACCGCTTCTGCCTGCCAGCCTGATCACCTCCTAACCTCTCCCATGCCAGCCTGATTGATGTCTAACTGCTCCCCTGCCAGCCTGTTTGCCCCCAACTTCCCTCCTCTGCTGGCCTGGTCACCCCTAACTGCCCTCCCCTGCTGGCCATCTTGTGGTGGCCCTCTTATGCCCACATGGGGGCAGTATATTTGTCCACATGAAGGCAACCATATTGTGTGTTGGAGTAATGGTCAATCTGCATATTACTCTTTTATTATTTAGGATAGAGGCCTGGTGCACAGGTGGGGACCAGCTGGTTTGCCCTGAAGGGTGTCCCAGAGTAGGGTAGGGCTTCCCTTGGGGTGTGCAACAGCCTGGGTGAGGGGTATGTGGTGGTTTGCAGGCCAGCCACACTCCCTGGTGACCCAAGTTGTGCCCCTGGTATCTGGAATTTATTTATCTTCTATAATTAAAACTTTGTAGCCTAAAGTGGAGCCAAGCCCCCTGCTCGCTCTGTGGCTGCCATCATTTCTGTTTGGATTTATTTACCTTCTATAATTGAAACTTTGTAGCCTAGAGTGGAGGCTTAGGCCAGCCAGGGCTGCAGAAGCTTGGCTTCCTCTTTTGCCGGGGAAACCCAAGACTCTCGCCTACTCTCTGTGGCCACAGCCATCTTGGTTGGGGTTAATTTGCATACTCACTCTGATTGGCTGGTGGGCATGGCTGATGGGTGTGGCTGGTGAGATTAGTAGAGTGATGGTTAATTTGCATATTACTCTTTTATTAGGTAGGATATAGACTAGTGGCCCAGTGCACAAAATTTGTGCACATTAAAAAGGAATTAATTAGAGGAAATATTTTAATTTTGCTATTTGCCCTTTCTCTATAACAGAAGTGTCAGAAATGAAATAAAATTAGTAAAATGTATATGAAAATCTCCCTCCTGTCAGAGTTTGGGGCAAACAGCAGGACCTAGAGTGAATTTCCCGCCCTCCACCTGCACGCACTTCAAAAACACAGGAGACCCAGGCCCAGCCGGTCTCACCCCAATTGGGTGAGAACCAGACCAGGCTGGCCCCACCCCTGTCAAGTCCCTCTGGGTGGGGAGCACAGCCTCAGGTCCTCGGGCCCGGGGCCAGGTGGGGGGGCACAGCCTGAGGTCCCCTGTCGAGCTTTACCAAGTGGGGTGCATGGTCTGAGGTCCCCGGCCCAGCACTGCAGTGAGGGAGCATGGCCTGATGTCCCTGTCAAGCCCCTTGGGGCAAGGGGGCGGCTGAGGTCTCCAAACCCAGCGCCGGGGTAGGGGGACACAGCCTGAGGTCCCCATCAAGCCTGGTGGGGCAGGGAGCAGCCTGAGGTTTCCATCAAGCCCTGTGGGACAGCGGGGCAGGCAGCCTGAGATCCCTCGCCCCAGCCAGGCGCCATGCAGTCTCAGGTCCCTGCTGTTCTGTCATGACATTATGGTGTCCCAGATAATTTGCATATTTCTCTACTTTATATATATAATCTTCGTAATTGCTAGGATTTTCAGAATAGCATTAAATAATAATCGGTTACTAAGCACTCACAGTTTTACATGTTTTTAGCAGGATTTCCTCTGAGGTTTTACCATTAAGTACCAGGCAGGAATATAGGAAATTATATCACAAATGTTTCAGAAATGCAGATGAATGCTGAGAATACAGCCTGCCTGGGACAAAGTAAGACAGTGAGGCCAGGTTGCTACTCCCAGACCTGAGAAGATATGCTGAGAAGGAGGACGAAGAAGAGGTGAGAGGAGAGTGTACGATGGTCAGGAAAGGTGGTGGCAGAGGCCTCCAGAAAGGTGGCCAGAGAGGCGGGTGAGGAAGCCAGCCCTGGCACTCCAGGGCTTCACCAACTTCAGTCATCCTATATAACAAAAGGCTAATAGACTGAATGACGGAACAGCCAAACAACCGAACAATGGTCACTAGGATGGGCACTGACCACTAGGGATCACGCACAGAACATGGCAGGCATCAGTAGCAGGTGGTAGAGCATGGAACATGGCGGGCGTTGGCCATGGCAGGATGGTGGAACAGGTGAGCGGGAGCGCCAGGCCACCAGCTGCTGTCATCTGGGCCAGCCTCTGGTGGTTACTGAAAATTCTTTTCTCCCATGTGCTGCAGTCCCACCCGGCATTTGCACCTGCTGCCGGCATTGCCCCACTCGCACACACTGCTGGCACCAGAGCCTCTGCTCACACTGCTGGCACTCAGCACCAGCCCTAGTTGCTTGGCGCTGTCAGCATGTCAGAGTGGTGCTGCTGGCCCCAATCACCTCTCAGGACTTTTCCACCTCCCCCTGCTCCTGAGGAGCGATTGGGGCTGGCAGCTGCCCCTCACACCCTCTGCTGGCACTGATCCCAATCGCTCCATGCTGTCAGCAGGTGCGAGCGGGGCCAGTGCCATCAGTGCCTAGAAGCAGCAGCTGCGGGAGCAGGGCTGCCAGCAGACAGGGGACCGGGTGCATGGAGAGAAGGACTGGGCAGGGGCATGGGCCAAGACCTGCCCCTGTGCTCCCAGCAGCCTCGCCGTCCACAGTTCCTTTCCAGGTGCACAGATTCACGCCCGGGCCTCTAGTCTTAAATCACATGCATGGGTGGAAGAGTCTGGAAAAGATGAAAATGGTATATTGTGAAAAGATTTATCAAGCCACAGAAATCCTATATTCTATACTATTGTGATATTGAGTTTAAAAAATTACAACAGACCATTGGCAAAATTATTTCTTTTTAAAAGTCATTGTTTAGCTCTGGTTAAATATTTTTGTTTTCTAGATGGGGCTGAGGCAGTTCCATTGATTCTAACATGATTTAATTAGCAGAATGTGCATCTGTTATCTTTCCAGATGGAGTGAGCTGCCCTGGGAACAGCCATGGCCTGGGTCCCTTTAAGTCCTTAGCAGCCGCATTTTGCTATAATGTGCTAAGCATTCAACAAGTACTTACTAAATATAAGCAGCCTTCATAAGAAGCTATTGCTATCCAGGGATCCTACAACTGGAGTCATCCAATATAATAAAGAGGTAATATGCAAATTGACCATCACATCCTCGCACAAGATGGTGCCCCCATATGGTCACAAGATGGCCGCCCCCATGTGGTTACAACATGGTCACACCCATGTCATCATAAGATGGCTGCCACATGATGGCCAGCAGGGGAGGGCAGTTAGGGGTGACCAGACCAGCAGGGGAGTGGCTAGGAGGCAATCAGGCAGGCAGGCAGGTGAGCAATTGGGAGCCAGCAGTCCCATATTGTGGGATCAGGCCTAAACCGGCAGTTGGACATCATCATCCAAGGGGCCCCAGATTGGAGAGGGTGGTATTTGTGTGTGATGTGTGCGTAGCATGTGTTTTATATTTGTGTGTGTGGTATTTGTGTGTGTGGTGAGTGTGTGTCTTTGTGATGTGTGTGTGTGGAGTGTGTGTGTTGTCTGTGTGTGTTTGTTGTGTGTGTTTGTGTGTGATGTGGGTGTGTGTGGTGTGTGTGGTAAGTGTGGTGTTTGTTATTTATGTATGTGGTGTGTGGTGTGTGTGTGGTGTGGTGTCTGTATGTGTGGTGCTGTGTGTGTGTGTGTGTGTGTGTGTGTGTGGTGCTGAGTGGTGTGTGTGTGTGGTGTGTGTGGTGCTGTGGGGGGTATGTGTGGTATGTGTGGTGTGTGTGTGTGGTGTGTGTGTGGAGTGTGTGGTGTGTGTGTGTGGTCTGTGTTTGTGGTGTGGGTGTGGTGTGTGTGTTTGTGGTGTGTGTACGGTGTGTGTTTAGTATTTGTGTGGTGTGTGTGTGCCTATGTATTGTGTGTGTGGTGTTCGTGTTTGTGTTGTGTGTGTGTGGTGTGTGGTGTGTCTTTGGTATTTGTGTGTGGGTGTGTGGTGTGTATGTGTTTGGTATTTGTGTGTGATGTGTGTGTAAGTTCAGGTAAATGTCGATTTGGGGCAGAGAGATGGAACTAGGGAGGCGGCCAGCCCCTCAGCTGGGAGCACAAGCTGGTGAGAGGCTTTGGGGTCTCACTGAGAGCACATTCACGTCTTACTTTACACACCCTAACATGCGGAAAGCCATAGCTTTTCCACCAGACGGACGACGGGACACAGGCTGCATAGGGTGACAAGGCTTGCAGGGGGTTAGTGAGGAACAACCAACTGAACAGCAGGCTGCATGGGGCGACCAGGCTGCCAGGGAGGGGCAGTTAGGGGCAACCAAGCTGGCAAAGGGGGCAACCAGACCAGCAAGGGTGGGGGCAATAAAAGGTGACCAGGCCAGCAGTGGGTGGGAGGGCTGTTGGGAGTGACCAGGCTGGCGGGGGGGGGGGGGGGGGAGGGCAGTAAGGGGTGACCAGGCTGGCAGAGGGGGGTAGTTGGAAGCAACCAGGACAGCAGGGGGGACAGCAGTAAGGAGTGACCAGGCTGGCAGGGGAAAGGGGCAAATAGGGGCAAACAGGCTGGCAGGGGGGTCAGTTGGAGGCGATCAGGCCAGCAGGCAGGCAAGCAGTTAGAAGCCAGCAGTCCCAGATTGCGAGAGGGATGTCTGACTGCCAGTTTCGAACATCTCCTGGGAGTCCAGGATTGGAGGGGGCACAGGCTGGGCTGAGGGAAACACCCCCCACCCCCAATGCACCGATTTCGTGCACCAGGCCTCTCTCTAGTGACGTTAATAATCTTAGTGTCTGTCAAGTTTTTATACTGAATGTTTTACATAAGACTCATTTTTTAGATAAAAATCCCAAAACATCTGCAATCCACAATTGTCTTGCAGGAATTAGGTGTTTGGGACCAGAAGTGGAATAAAAACACTGTTTTGTTGGGTTTGTTCTTCACACATAAATCAGAAAAACGTGGGTTTTGTTGTTAGTATTTTTAGTTTTAGATTTTTCATATTGCTCTTTAGAGAGAGGATGGGAGAGGGAGAGATAGAAACATGGATGAGAGAGAAACATCCATCTGCTGCCTCCTGCACATTCCCCATTGGAGATGGAGCAGGAAGCCCAGGCATTCGCCCTACCAAGAAGCGAAGTGGTGACCTCCTGGTTCCTGGATTGATACTCAACCAGGGAGCCACGCCGGCAGGGCTGGGAAACATACTTTAATTCTTTGAGCGTGAAGAGGAAACGGTGTGTGGGTCTCAGGCGCAACATCTGCAGGAATCAGATGAGGGGGTGAGAGGCGGTGCCTGCAGCTGACGCCATTCCCGCTGACCACGCGCCCTCTCCTCCACGCGGCAAGCGCCCGGAGCGCACGCTGACCCCGCACTCGCTCACCCACGCCGACGCGTGCCTGCCAGATTGATGGTACCTATTACTGAGTTGTAGATCAACCCAGATATTACGTGTCAGTGTAAACACCTTTTCACACTCTTCACCATATAACTTGTCATTTTTAATCTCCCGCACTGATGTTAAACATCTCCTTACCATCAGCCTGTAAATACAGTGCGGGCCGTATTTCCCGGGTGACTAAGAAGAATGACGAGCTGATTGAAAAAAGAAACTTGATTTATGTCACCTGAGGTTCCCCGGGAAGATGCTGTGATTTATGTCTCCGCACAGGCTGTCTGATCAGTTCACTCTGGGCTAAAAAGGCAAATCATTAAAGACATTAACATTTCAACAAGAGTGTTATCTGCACAGCAAGCACAAGAGTGACATCTTGTGCCGATGAGCACACGAGTCTCCAGCAGCTGCCGTTTCTCGCCGGAATGTGGGCCTGAGGCCTCCGCAGAGCCCATTCCACGCGATGGCAGTGCCAGCCCTGCTCTGCAGGCGCGGCCTCCGGGCAGGGGCGGCGGCTTTAACTGTCCGCCTGCGCGTGCACAGCACACGGGGGCTCCTGCCGCGTCTCCAGCACAGAAGACGGTCTGGCGCGGAGTAAGGAGCCTGGGCCAGAGCCCGAGGCCGCAGCGTGGCGCCCTGTGCTGCTTCCCGTTCATGAGGGACGCACACCAGAGTCACGGGGACACGGCCTGTCTATCGTGGTTGGTTTGTTTTTGTTACAAACACTGTCAAAAGGGAAAACATATCCTGGTTAAGTGCCATGTGTTTGTACCACGTGGCGTTCAGACAGAGATGCAGGCCTCGCTCGACCACGGAGTCGGGGGCGGCCTGCAGGGGCAGTGAGCCGCCGTGAGAGCCACAGGCCGGAGCCGGGAGGCCGGTGCTCTCCCGTCTGAAGGCCGCTCCGTCCGCGCCATGTGCCGGGCCGCGCAGCGCTCAGCGGCTCTCCTCCCGCCCTGGGCGCCCACAAGGCAAGCAGAGGTGCGGGCGAGGGGGTGCGGGCGAGGAGTGCAGGTGATGTGGGCTATGAGGTGCAGGCGAGGAATGCCAGT
>NC_140512.1:71923308-71955808 GCF_964339955.1 Pipistrellus hanaki
CTCTCCTTCCCCTCCTCCCCGTCCCCCTCTCCCTCCCTCTCCCTATCCCTCCCCCTTCCCTTCTCCCTCCCCCTTTCCCTCTCCCTCCCCCTCTCCCTCTCCCTATCCTTCCTCTTCCTCTCCTATCCCTCCCCTTTCCCTTCTCCCTCCCCCTCTCCCTCTCCCTCTTCCTCTCCCTCTTCCTCTCCCTATCCCTCCCCCTTCCCTTCTCCCTCCCCCTCTCCCTCTCCCTCCCCCTCTCCCTCTCCCTTCCCCTCCCCCTCTCCTTCCCCTTCTCCCTCTCCCTTCCCTCTCCCTCTCCCTCCCCCTCTCCCTCTCCCTCTCCCTCTTCCTCTCCCTCTCCCCTTTCTTCCTCCCTCTTCTCCTCCCTCCCTCTCTTCCCTCCCTTCCTCTCTCCCTAAAAACCAATAAACATATCCTCAGGTGAGGATTTTCAAAAGAGAGAGACAGATAGAAACATTTAACCAAAAGTCTAGGAAACCATCAATAGAAACAGACCCACATTTGATAGAATACTGAAATTATCAGATAAGGAACTTAAAATAGTTATGAATACGTTCAAGGAAATGGTGGAGAAAACAATGAAAAAATGGGATAATCTCATCAAAAATTGAAACCTATTAAAAAGAATCAACTAGAAATTTTAGAACTAAAAATACCGTAATTGAAATTGGGAACTCCAAAGATGGTGTGACAGGAGAATCATGCAATAAAAGAAGAAAAGACAGGCCAAGAGACAGTGTCCAAACTAAAAGGGGGCGGGGAGACATCAAGACAGACAGAGACAGAGAGAGAGAGATCAATCGGTTCCCTCCATACTCTTGAAGATCAAACCCACAACCCTCAGTGCACAGGGCGACACTCCACCCACTGAGCCACCCTAGCCAAGGCAACAAATCCGTTTTTAAAGCCAGCACGTGATTTATGTCTGCAGGTGGGGGGCCTCCCCGGAGCGGAGGGGCCTCCGTTTCTGCTTGCCCGCGGCCAGCCCTCACCGCTGGCTGTGCTCTCCCCACTGCCGCTGTGAGTGGAAGGAAGGACCAACTCTCACTGAAACCTTTCTTTCCCGGGACAGCTTCCCCAGAGCCCGGCTCCTGAGGCCGCAGTCAGCCTGAGGCTGCAGTCAGCCCGGCTCCGGTGGTCAGTGCACTAACTGCAATGGCTCACAAGTCACCCCGCACAGCAGTGTCTGCTCTCCGCACCACACACACACACACACACACACACACACACACACACACCCGCACCCCGCCCGCCCCAGCCATCCTGGGCCTCCTGCTGCTGAGGAGGCGGCTGGCCGGGAAGAGCCCCGCACAGCGGCTGCAGAGACGCCCATGTGCCTCTCCGGTGTGACCGTCCAGACAGTCGTGCTGGCTGCTGTGGCCGCTGCCCCTCCAGGCCCGGGCTGGCAGTGGGCTCTGCCACGCTCGCATGTGACACGGCAGGCTGCGCAGTCCCCCCTCCCAGCTCAGGTGCAGGAGCGCCTGGAAGTACAGCGGCAGCTTCTCGATTCTCCAGAAACAAGAAGGGTGGTGGGGGTGAGGGAGCCACCCCAGAACCCCAAGAACCAGCGCGTGGACCCCACAAATCACCCGCCCTGAGGCAGCGGGTCTGCCTGAGCCTGGGCCGGCTGACCAGGCCTCGACGTGCATCCTTCACAGATGTACCAACCCCGCTCCTCACCTTCCCCGCAGGCCCGCAGGGGGAGGCCCAAGTGGGGTGCCTCAGAAGCCCCCACTCTGCACTCCGGGGGAGCTGCCTGGCCGGGCACACTAAGGCCTGGAGAGGATAACTGAAATGCCAATTTATAGAATAAACAGAACAAATACAATTTGCTCAGTGGCCAGGCCTCACCCGAGCACCAGAGGGTTGGGGTTCGATTCCTGGGCAAGGGTGCCTGCCTGAGTGGCATGTTGGATCCCACAGCCTCGTGAGGGTGCGTGCAGGAGGCAACCCATCAATGTGTCTCTCTCACCCTCCTCACTTCCTCCCACTCTCTAAAAATCAATGGGAAAATATATTGGATGAGGATTAAAAAAAGAATGTCATTTCTCCCTAAATGAGTAACATAATTCCATATGACTCTTTATTAGATTATTCTAGGAATCTGACAAGTTGTGCGATTCACCAGGAGCCTTTCATACATACAAAAAGGAGAAAAATTAGGGGGACTGGTGCTACCAGGTAATGAAACAGACAAACAGCGGCCGTAACGGTCTAGAGCACGTGGAAGAAATGGCTGTTTGCATCAGTGGAACAAAAATGGGCTCCAAACACAGACCCCAGAATACCCGGAATGAGCCTGCACTGGGGGAGGTATTGGTCCCTGCAGTGGAGACGGTACCCCAGAAATGCTTCTCAGAACAGCTGTATTTGGGGGGAAATTATGTCTTATCCGTATCTCACGCCTTACATTCAAATAAATTATAGGTAGACTAGAGATGAAAGGAGAGAGAACAGACCGGAGAGATAGCAGGAGTAATTAGATGACTGCCTATAATTCCCAGGTGGACCGCAGCGAAGACTGACATCAAAGCAGAAACCATAAAGGCTGGAGGAGTGAGGTGCAGAATATCCGCATGCCAAAAGCACTATTTACTGATTAAAATGAAAACAGAAATATAGCCATATTGAAATTAAATCTTCAGTCGTACAAGGAAATAAAAAAGACCCTGTCCAAAATGCTAAATCAAAGAATGGCAGTAAATGATGAAAGCGGAATTTAAGAAAGGAGCTCTCATTGGCTGTGTATAGGAATACGTGTTGTTATAAATCTCTACACCAAATCTAGTAGCACAGGAGGGGAGGCTGTGTGTGTCCATCGGCCTCCCCGGGTCCCTCCCCCAGAGCCTCGAGTGGCCGCAGGAAGGAGGAGACACACAGGTGTGCGGACGCCTGGCTTCCAGGGCCACCGGGAGGGGAACTAACACTGGGTGTGGGTGTACACATTGCACAACGCGTGGAGTCCATTAAAAAGGATGAGACAGAACTTTACCAATGATCTTGGAAGGATTACTGTGTCTATTACTTATTGATTATGTATTGATTATAAGGAATATATAAGGAAAAGCAAGATATAGGGAATGAATATAAATGTATTTCTATAAGTAAGGGTTTGAAAAATATCTATGCCAGAATATGTGCTGGTGATTGCGCAGGCATGTGGAGCAGCAGGGCCCTCAGAAGGACTGCGCGGGGAGCGGAGCGGGGAGGGTACGTGAGCGCAAAGGTTCCACCTGCACCCACGGGAGGGATGTCGGGTTTGTCTTTACCGAGCCAGCCCTGCAGGAAGCTACTTTCTCCTGTAGTTCCTTCGAGCTTTATCAGGTTATATTATGATGAAATAAAAGAGTAAATTACTTTGGTTGATCAAGAGATATGAATCAAATTGAACCCAAAGTAAGTAGACAGAAGAAAAACAATAAAAAGTTAAAATAAAATTTAAAAATAGACTAACAATAGAAAAAAACAATGGTTTTCTGAACAATTAATAATATAATAAATTTTGGAAAAAATGCACATTTCCAGAATCAGGAATAAAAGAGAAATCAAAGTAAATCATACAGATATCATAAAGATAAGAGGGAAATATTATGAACTACTTTATGACAATGTTTTAACAATTTATGCAAAAATTATGAATTTTGTAAAATACACAAACTGTCAACTGAAAAAGAAATTTAAAAATGCAGAGAGATGCAAAAAAAAAAAAAAAAAAAAAACTAAAGGGAATTGAGTTAGTAATATGAACCTTCCTGTAAAACTTGGTTTTCTAAAATTCTGCTAACGTGGGAAGGAGCCGGAGCTGTGCTGCGAGGAGTGTGGACGCCTTCCTCTGCTCCATGTGTGAGTAGGTCTCTGCTCGGCACACACGCAAGAATCAAGCCCCGGCCTCGCTGGTGTGGCTCAGTGGACAGAGCATCGGCCTGCGGACTGAGGTTCGGTTCCGGTCACGGGCACATTCCCTGGGATGTGGGTGTACATGAGGCAGCTGATTGTGATTCTCTCTCATCATTGATGTTTCTCTCTCTCCCTCTCCCTTCCTCTCTGAAATCAATAAAAATATATTTTTTTAAAAAGACTCAACCAGTGAATGCATCAATAAGTGGAACAACAAATGGATGTTTCTCTCCTTTTCTTTCTAAAATCAATAAATAAAAAAATTTTAAAACAAGAAGTGCAAGTTGACACAAACTTTCTGCAGGAAAATTTAACAATGAAGGTTAACTTTTACAACTTGCCTGACCTTGGCAGAGACTACATGTCTCCGGCGTCTGACAGGTGTGGGCTCTGCGGCTGCTCAGCACACTGGGCACGCGCGAGCATCCAGAACGCCCGCCCGCAGTGGCTGCTCCCTGTCACACAGGCTGGAGAGAACCGGAACAAACAACAGAAATTAATATTAAAACAATACTGCTGCACAAATTAAGTTACTATGTTGCCCACCTGAAACTAATATAGTGTTGTATGTCAACTAAAGTTTTTTTTTTTTAATTAAAGCAAAAATTAGAAATACCAAAATGAAAGTTAAAAATTAGGTTACATCAATTATGATGATATGGGTATGTGCTGAATTGGAAATATATTCAAAATATAAGAAACGGGTTATAAAATAATATGCCCTGCATAAATGTTTCATGTCCTTTGAGAGTGTCTCTGTGTGTATTCATAACAACAAAAAATCTGGAAGGATTTTTAAATGAGTATTAATATAAGGTAAGAGCTGAGTGATTTTCCTTTTTCCTTAAAGTTGCCTCTGCTTGTTGAGCTTTTTCATAACGACCATTCACTAGTTGTTAACCCACCACGTTAGCTGCCGGTTTACAGGCGTGTATGGGTGTGCTTGAGCCCTCGCCTTCACGGCAACTCCTGTGGACGCTGTGGTGTGCAGGTACAGGCGGTACAGGCGTTGGCAGAAGCACCCAGCCCAGGACCATGCCGATCAAACACCTGGTGATTCACTGGGAACCCTGGCCGCCCCGCGCTCTGATCTCACTCAGCTGGCTGGTCGCCTGATTAATGAGCTGTGATGTCATAGCTGGTGGGGACGCATACTTAAGCAGCAGGGGCATCAGGCAAGCTGGAAGTCGATGCGAAGAGGAGGAGGAGCGTAACGATTTCTCATGAAAGCATTCCAGAATGTCCCGGTGCGTGTTATGACAGGTGTTTTGCTGGTTGTTAACGTTGTTTATGATCTAAATTTGGGAGTAAAGTGAGCAGGTGCCAGACAGGATATTTATTGGGATTCCTATAAAATGCAATTTTTTTCCTCCCTGAAAAAGAGAACCACCTAAAAGTGATATGGTTTATGTTTAGAATCCACCCGGGAATGTTGTGTTAAAAAGTAAATAGGCATTTGTAGAGTCGGCCTGACATAGTCAGAGAAGTGTGTTGAATTTTTCATTTTTAAACTTGGATCCTTGAATGAGATCAGTAGCTTTTAAAATAATTAGATTCTCTCATTGGATCTTGAGGGCAAAAGAGCTGCTGGTGGAGCAGCCGTGGGCAGATGGGTGGGTGCGGGCAGGTGGTGGGTGCAGGGCATGGCTGGGAGTGCGGGTCCTGGGAGAGGTGCGCCCTGGCAGGGCCTGCCCACTCCAGCGCACAAATGACTGGCTTGGGACCCGATTTGCTTTCCCATTGAGAACTACACAGCTGAAAACGAAGACCCAGCAACAGGCTTACGTTGAATCAGTCCCACATCTATACATATCAGGAAGGTTTCCTTTAAACTCATGGGAATTAGCCCTGCCAGTGTTGCTAGCAAAGTGGTTAGAGCATCAGCCCAACAAGGGCACGTGCCTGGGTTGTAAGTTTGATGCCCGCCCTGGTTAGGGCACATGTGGGAGGCAACTAATTGATATGTCTCTCACACCAACACTTCCCCCTCCCCCCCTCTTCTCCCTCTCTCTCTTCCTTCTTTCCTCCCTCCCTCTCTATCCCGCTCCGGCCCTCAGCCCCTCCCTTCCACTCCCTCTAAAAATCAATGGAAAAATTATCCTCCGGTCAGGTGGGTGAGGATTAACAACAACAAAAAATACCGGGAATTTGTGCCACTGTCCTCTCTGTTGGTCCAGATACTGCCTTCCTAGGCGCCTACGCCACCCTAGCTCACCGACCTTCACCCTGACCTTAGAGGACATGCTAGTCTATAGGCAACACCCGAGTCTACACGCAATCCACATACAAGCTCAGACATAGGTTTTGGCTCAGCCCAAATCAACATGTCCCAGGCAAAGAAAGTTTAAGAACCAGAACCCTGGGTAAAGCTCCCCCTCGGGTGACAGTCATCTCTGTGGGGGGCATGTGAGTCCCCCACCTTCCTTCGGAGTGTGCTCACTAGTCCTCTGACCACAATTCAGTAAGTCACCCTATAGGGAGAAAGCGTACTCTCCATGTAGACATTTCTAGACCTCTCAGGCCTCCACTGCTGTTCTGCATTGTAAATTAATTTGAGGCCTGGTGCACAAAATTTGTGCGTTGGGGGGGGGGGGGGGCGCGGGGGGGGAGGGTGGCCCTTAACCCAGCCTGCACCCTCTCCAATCTGGGAGCCCTCAAGGGATGTCCAACTGCCCATTCAGACGGGCAGTCGGATATTCCTCTCACAAATCCAGGACTGCTGGCTCCCAACTGCTCACCTGCCTGCCTGCCTGATTGCCTCTAACCGCTTCTGCCTGCCAGCCTGATCACCCCCTAACCACTCCCCTGTGAGCCTGATTGACACCTAACTGCTTCCCTGCCAGCCCAATTGCCTCTAACTGCCCTCCCCTGCCGGCCTAGTCACCCCTAACTGCCCTCCCCTGCTGGCCTGATCCCCCCATAACTGCCCTTCCCTGCAGGCCTGATCCCCCCCAAATGCCCTCCTCTGCAGGGTTGGTCCCTCCTAACTGCCCTCCCTTTCAGGCCTGGTCCCTCCCAACTGCCCTCCCCTGCTGGCCTTATGGCCCACAACTGTCCTCCCCTGCTGGCCATCTTGTGGCAGCCACCTTTGACCACATGGGAGCAGCCATATTGTGGGTTGGAGTGATAGTCAATTTGTATATTACCTCTTTATTATATATTGTATAATAGTATAAGCAGCACTCTGGTTTTATGCATTCACATCTCACATTTATTTAGGGTAAATTTTTTCCTGTGACTTTCAAAATTCTAATGTCAGATCCTGAACCCCAAGAAACCATGATGCCATCCCACAAGATGTCTTGGGAGACAGCCACCTGGACTTTACCTGGCCATCCCCTCAACACTGCCAGGCTGAGTATGCATAGTTCTCCCACCCATGATGTGAACATGCGTGTCTATCACTCCCCTGCCTGTGATGTGAACATGCTGCATGTCTATAGCTCCCCTGTTCGTGGTGTGAACATGCTGAGTGTCTATAGCTCTCCTGCCCATAGTGTGAACATGCTGAGTGTCTATAGCTCTCCTGCCCATGGTGTGAACATGCTGAGTGTCTATAGCTCTCCTGCCCATGGTGAACATGCTGAGTGTCAATAGCTCTCTGGGATGAATCTACACTCCCTTTTGGGCACTGAAGATCTTATCATCTGGCCCCGCCAAGCTCCCCAGCCTTATACCCCTTCTTACACTATACTTTTCAGTTATTCTCAGCTATTTGCACCGTGTGTGTGTGTGTGTGTGTGTGTGTGTGTGTACATGTGCTCACTCAGTTTGCACATTTTGGTGACTCATTTCCTCTCTGTAGTAGCCACCCTATTCCCCTGGGCCACTGGGAAGCCCTCCTCAGAATCTATCCTCTACAACCATTATTTTATTAGGACCTTTGGGTAGTCTGCCTTCCATACACGGTGGGCTCCCAGGGATGAGAGACTCCCTAATTTAACTTTTGGATCTCCAGGATTTATGACCTACTAAGTGCACTCCTATAGGCATTTATCAAATACTGGATGAAGAGGCAGAGGAAGATTTACCTGTTTCAGAGGAAATATCAATGTGATGGGTCTCCCAGGGTTTCTCTCAGCACTAGGAACCTCATGGGAAAGAAGGTGAGGTGAGGTCCAAGGGCTTTGCACCTGGAGGTGAGTGGGAGAAGAAGGGGCGAGGCTGCCTGGGGACCCCAGACCCTCTCGGGAGGCAGCTGTGTGAGGGGAGAGGGGGAAAGGAGAGCTGGGAAGGACTATCTTCAGGAAAGGAGGAGAGATAATGAGTGCAGCTGTGGGAAGGAAGAGAAAATATCAGGTGTCATCCAGGCCAGTGTTCTGGGGCCCAAGTTTAAACTGGCCTGGACTTTCTTCTGTCAGTCTTTCTAAATAAGGTAAAGGATGATGTTACATCCAATTTATAATACAACTAGAGGCCCAGTACATGAAACTCGTGCATGGGTAGGGTCCCTAGGCCTGGCCGGCAATCAGGGCCAATCTGTGGGGTGACCGGCAGGTCAATCAGGGGGACCCTCACTGGCACACCCTTTGGCCAGCCAGGTGCTATCCACTTGCACCCCCCCCCCCCTGCTGCCGGTTGCCTCCTTCTGTGGGAGGCAACTGGCAGGGCAGTTGGGGGGCAGTCTCGGCTCGCTCCCCAGGCAGCCCCATCCCACCCCCCAACCCCCATCACCCTGCCGCCACTGCCTCCTTGGCTGGCCTGGGGCCTGCGAGATGGGGGCAGCTCCTGGGTTGAGCATCTGCCCCAGGGTGATCAGTGGGCATCGTAGCAGCCAGTCATTCCACCATTTGGTCTATTTGCATATTGGGCTGTTATTATAAAGACGAATTTTCCAAATGTGAAGAACTATTTCATGTTCCACAGGGCAGATTCGGGCAGCAGGCACTCGCCTTCACTAGCCTGTCCCCAGAATGCACTGGGCTATGGACACCTCATTTTATGGCCCCATTTTTCTAAGTGAATCCTGAACTGAGGGATAATTTAGACAATAAATCCGTTGCAATTTCGAAGACAGGAAAACATTAAAGCCAAGCAAGCCGGTGGGGACACTGAGCTGGCCTACCAGGTGGGAATGGTGCAGTGCATCCCAGGCCACCGATGGAAACAGCACTTCCCGCCCAATGGCATGTTTCTCTCGGGGCTGAGACTAGAGAAGCCCGGTGGTCCACTTCCCTAACACACAGTCAGACCCATGCAGACTGGAGGGACCGAGGGAGACCCAGCCCTTGATAGGCCTCCCCACTCAGTCCCTCTCCCGGCTGCCTGGACCTTTCTCGGCTCATGAGCTCCCCTTACAGTCCAGGTGGAAGCAGACTCCAAGCTAAAACCTTTCAGAGAATCTGAATGGCTGAGCCCAAGTCGGTGTCTGCACTGGTCCAATCCACTGGTCCACGATGCTAAGGCCACACCAAATGAGTCCCTACAGTATTCTGGAAGAAAATGCATTGGAGCTAGTGGCCTTTGCTAAGATCTGCCATAAGATAAGAGACTTATTTCTCTTACTTCACTGCAGTCATGAGCTCATATGTGTCTGCCATTCTTTCTGCTCAGGGAGGGTAGAGCAGAGACTGCCAGTCTCAGCCCTTGGGCTTAATCAAACTAAATAATTAAGTTGCAATGGTTTCTTCTTCTTCATTCACATTCATAAGAGTCATGGGAGATTCATCGTGAATTTAGTAATTCCAAGAGGCTTTCTGGATTGATCCAAACCAGAAAGAAGGAATTGGCGAGCTTGATCAAAACAGACACATTTGCCCTAGAAAACTGCATCCACTCATCAGGGCTGCAGAGAGTGGACATGCACATCCCCCAAAATTATGCTTCATTCTCTGTGTCTGATTCTTTTCTCCTTCTCTCCCTTATCTGCACCCCAGCAGGCTCACCATCAGTCCCCCAAGCCCCACAGGCACCCACTGATGAAACTCATTACATCAGGGGAAAAGGGAAGCGGAAAATGGGTGTGCATTTCAGAATGGCTGGGATAAAATGATAGCTGAACCACAAATAGCCGCTAAGAAAAGCCAAGAAAGATTTAACTTTTAAAGATTCAAATTTGGGGTTTGAATTATTGTAAATAAATGTGTGTGCTTTTCCCCTGCTAATGTGTGTTTGTCAGGCCCAGCACAGACCCTTCGAGGGTCCAGAAAACAGTTTTATTCTCCATGGAAGAAAGGAACCGGGTGTGGGGAGGAGGGAGAGTCCGTCAGTAAATAATAGCTACAACATTTTGGCATCACCTGAGTGTTGGGGCCCATTTCTCACAATTTAATCCTCGCAAGAACCCTCTGAGGCACAGATGAGAATGGTGAATAGAGAGTAATTTGCCCGAGTTTAAAAAGCCAATAAACAATGGAAATGGGGTTCAAATCAGATCTTTCTCTGGATTTGGATCTCAATTAAAAACTAATGAGCTTTTCTGCTTACCTCTCAATTAATCAGAACATTCCTTAACATGAACTCCAGTCCCAGAGTCCACAGACCAGAGAGGAACCGAGCTGAAAGCGGAAGCCACAGCTCCGAACCCACGTGCCAACATGACGCCACTGTCTTTCCAACTGAGATCAGCGCTGGGCGCTGTCTGGGCCTCGGGGTCAGGGGCAGATTTTTGCATCTCGCCATAGTTTCATCTCCTGCAAAATGACAACAGAGACAGAAGGCATTTCAGACTCATGACACTGCACATTCGTTGGCAAACATTACGTAAAACTTCCCTTTAAAAATGGCCCTGCCCTAACCGATTTGGCTCAGTGGATAGAGCGTCTGCCTGCGGACTGAAGGGTCTCAGGTTCAATTCTGGTCAAGGACTTGTACCTTGGTTGCGGACACATCCCCAGTGGGGAGAGAGGGGGTGTGCAGGAGGCAGCTGATCGATGTTTCCTTCTCATCGATGTTTCTAACTCTCTATCCCTCTCTCTTCCACTCTGTAAAAAATTATATATATATATATATATATATATATATATATTATTTTTTTTTTAACAGCCCTTCTTAAGGAAGGGCATAGAAATGCTGTCAGTAACATTGCAGTCACGAGTACGGAGCCGGGGGGGCCAGACTTGTGGGGACTGCGCTGTTCAGTGTGTAAATGTCTAACACTGCTGTGCTAGTACCCTCCACTAACATTTGCATGTCAGCTGTCATTGAAAAACTAAAAAGAAAATAAAAAATGTTTAAATAATTTCCACATTACCAAAAAAAGGCACCACCAAAGGACCACAAATTATTCATTTTTAAAACTTTGTTTAAAAATAACTCAATTGCCAAAACCGGTTTGGCTCAATGGATAGAGCATCGGCTTGGGGACTGAAAGGTCCCGGGTTCGATTCCGGTCAAGGGCATGTACCTTGGTTGTGGGCATATCCCCAGTAGGGGGTGTGCAAGAGGCAGCTGATGGATGACTCTCTCTCATTGATGTTTCTAACTCTCTATCTCTCTCCCTTCCTCTCTGTACAAAATCAATAAAATGTATTTAAAAAAATAAACAAATAAAAATAACTCAATCACCAAAAAAACAATACATGTTTTTAAATTTATGGAATCAAAAAAGTAAACTTTATTTTAAAGCATAAATTAAAAATTCTTTTTTACCCTTAATACAATATAAAACATTCTTTTTGGCCATGCTTTTCATCTTACTGGCACTTCTTAAAAATTAATTTTAAAATGCTGATAGAGACCCAAAACTATCTGTGCTAGAAAAGCCAGAGTGAGACGCATGGCCGGGGGCACCCAGGGCCCCGGCACTGGGGTGGAAACCATGAGTGAACCCCATGCGGGCAGAGCACGGTCTCTTCCCCAGAATTAATACTGCGGGCCCCGAGAGGATTAATCCAGACGAGCATCACTAACGTCTCAAGTGCTAATGAGCACCGCCCGCCGGCGTGCGGAGCAAAGCAGTCCATCACCATGGGCAGTGGGGATTTATGGGAAATTCATGCGGAGCCGTGGATGAGGTAATGCTGCACTTAGCAGATGAGCCCACAAGGACGGGCGGAGAGCACACTTCCCGGGACTGTGGTGGCACAGCTCCTTCCGTAAGAATAAGCACAGGAGCCCTGGCTGGCTTGGCTCAGTGGATAGAGCGTGGACCTGCAGACTGGAGGGTCCCAGGTTCGATTCTGGCCAAGGACACATGCCCGGGTTGCGGGTTCGATCCCCAGTAGGGACATCCAAGAGGCGGCTGATCAATGATTCTCTCATCATTGATGTTTCTATCTCTCTCTCCCTCTCATTCATCTCTGAAAAAAATAAAGATATATTTTTTAAAAAGAATAAAAACAGGAGTCCATCGTGTCACTTCCCAGTAGGAATGACTACGAAAAGCAGAGCATCCTCTTTTTCTCACCGAGGATCAACTTTTCCTGGAAATTTCAAAAGTTCTGCAAAATATCCTTTCGGATCATGTAGGTCTTGCTCTCAATCGAGCCACTGGGTGAGTAGCTCCCCGAGGAGGCAAGCTAATGGGGATGTGATGATGCACCAACGGTAGCCCTGACCTTAGGTCACATTTCTGATCTTTGCCCTTTGACAGGTTATTAATTAAAAGTGTCAAAGAGGCCCAGCTGGCGTGGCTCAGTGGTTGAAGGAGGTCATGGTTCAGTTCCCAGTCAGGGCACATGCCCGGGTTGTGGGTTTGATCCCCAGTGGGGGGCGTGCAGGAGAGCCAATCCATGATTCTCTCTCACCATGGATGTTTCTCTCTGTCTCCCTTCCTCTCTGAAATCAATGAAAATATTTTTTTAAATAAATAAATAATAAATAATAAATAAAAATGTAAAAGAAAAAAAAAAAAGTCCTCTCACATTTTCTCAATAAAGTTTGTCACACACCAAACTGGTACACAACACTATTCTTAACAGATATGGCTCAAACATAAGCATTACCCGAAGGGGGGGAGGGTAATGCTTTCTGGACCAAGTACATTGTGAATTGATTTTAAAATCAGAAATGTTTGAGGAATAATGAGGAAAAGAGCCTTGTTCCCAAGGACTGCTAGTGGAGGGGCCGGCAGGCAGGGCTGCGGCTCCCGGGCCACCTGCAGCCGCTGAGAGGAACCATGCCTTTGGCCACACCTCCCGAGGCCAGCTGGCCTGGAAGCAGCAGAGGCACCAGGTCTCTGTCAAGGGTCAGTTTAACTCGGGGAACACAGAACACTTTGAGGAACCGGGGGTGTTTGCACCAATAAAAGCTGCCAGAAGACAGGGCTGCCGCCAGAAATGTCACTTCTGTCCATGAACAAACCCTGTCTCCCTGTAACAGAGCGCTCACCGCCAGAGGAAGGCCCAGCCCTGTGTGACAGAGAGCTCACCGCCACAGGAAGGCCCGTGTGACAGAGAGCTCACTGCCACAGGAAGGCCCGTGTGACAGAGAGCTCACCGCCACAGGAAGGCCCGTGTGTCAGAGCGCTCACCGCCAGAGGAAGGCCCGTGTGACAGAGCGTTCACCGCCACAGGAAGGCCCGTGTGACAGAGCGTTCACCGCCACAGGAAGGCCCCGTGTGACAGAGAGCTCACCGCCACAGGACGGCCCGTGTGACAGAGCATTCACCGCCACAGGAAGGCCCGTGTGACAGAGCGCTCACTGCCACAGGAAGGCCCGTGTGACAGAGAGCTCACGGCCACAGGAAGGCCCAGTGTGACAGAGAGCTCACCGCCACAGGAAGGCCCCGTGTGACAGAGAGCTCACCGCCACAGGAAGACCCGTGTGACAGAGAGCTCACCGCCACAGGAAGACCCGTGTGACAGAGAGCTCTCCGCCACAGGAAGGCCCCGTGTGACAGAGAGCTCACCGCCATAGGAAGGCCCGTGTGACAGAGAGCTCACCGCCACAGGAAGGCCCCGTGTGACAGAACGCTCACCGCCACAGGAAGGCCCGTGTGACAGAGAGCTCACCGCCACAGGACGGCCAAGCCCCGTGTGACAGAGCGCTCACCGCCACATGAAGGCCCGTGTGACAGAGCGTTCACCGCCACAGGAAGGCCCCGTGTGACAGAGCGCTCACCGCCTCAGGAAGGCCCGTGTGACAGAGAGCTCACCGCCACAGGACGGCCCAGCCCCGTGTGACAGAGCGCTCACCGCCACAGGAAGGCCCGTGTGACAGAGAGCTCACCGCCACATGAAGGCCCGTGTGACAGAGCGCTCACCGCCACAGGAAGGCCCGTGTGACAGAGAGCTCACCGCCACAGGAAGGCCCCGTGTGACAGAGCTCACCGCCTCAGGAAGGCCCAGCCCCGTGTGACAGACCGTTCACCGCCACAGGAAGGCCCGTGTGACAGAGCGTTCACCGCCACAGGAAGGCCCCGTGTGACAGAGCTCACCGCCTCAGGAAGGCCCAGCCCCGTGTGACAGCGCTCACCGCCACAGGAAGGCCCCGTGTGACAGAGAGCTCACCGCCACAGGACGGCCCGTGTGACAGAGCGTTCACCGCCACAGGAAGGCCCGTGTGACAGAGCGCTCACTGCCACAGGAAGGCCCGTGTGACAGAGAGCTCACCGCCACAGGAAGGCCCAGCCCCGTGTGACAGAGCGCTCACCGCCACAGGAAGGCCCGTGTGACAGAGCGCTCACTGCCACAGGAAGGCCCGTGTGACAGAGACCTCACCGCCACAGGAAGGCCCTGCCCCGTGTGACAGAGCGCTCACCGCCACAGGAAGGCCCGTGTGACAGAGCGCTCACTGCCACAGGAAGGCCCCGTGTGACAGAGAGCTCACCGCCACAGGAAGGCCCAGTGTGACAGAGAGCTCACCGCCACAGGAAGGCCCGTGTGACAGAGAGCTCTCCGCCACAGGAAGGCCCAGTGTGACAGAGAGCTCACCGCCACAGGAAGGCCCAGCCCCGTGTGACAGAGCCCTCACTGCCACAGGAAGGCCCCGTGTGACAGAGAGCTCACCGCCACAGGAAGGCCCAGTGTGACAGAGAGCTCACCGCCACAGGAAGGCCCAGCCCCGTGTGACAGAGCCCTCACTGCCACAGGAAGGCCCCGTGTGACAGAGAGCTCACCGCCACAGGAAGGCCCCGTGTGACAGAGCGCTCACTGCCACAGGAAGGCCCCGTGTGACAGAGAGCTCACCGCCACAGGAAGACCCCGTGTGACAGAGCTCACCGCCAAAGGAAGGCCCAGCCCCGTGTGACAGAGCGCTCACCGCCACAGGAAGGCCCAGCTCCGTGTGACAGAGCGCTCACCGAACAGGAAGGCCCAGCCCCGTGTGACAGAGCCCTCACTGCCACAGGAAGGCCCCGTGTGACAGAGCGCTCACTGCCACAGGAAGACCCCGTGTGACAGAGCTGACCGCCACAGGAACGCCCAGCCCCGTGTGACAGAGCGCTCACTGCCACAGGAAGGCCCCGTGTGACAGAGCGCTCACCGCCACAGGAAGACCCCGTGTGACAGAGCTGACCGCCACAGGAAGGCCCAGCCCCGTGTGACAGAGCGCTCACCGCCACAGGAAGGCCCAGCTCCGTGTGACAGAGCGCTCACCGAACAGGAAGGCCCAGCCCCGTGTGACAGAGCCCTCACTGCCACAGGAAGGCCCCGTGTGACAGAGCGCTCACCGCCACAGGAAGACCCCGTGTGACAGAGCTGACCGCCACAGGAACGCCCAGCCCCGTGTGACAGAGCGCTCACTGCCACAGGAAGGCCCAGTGTGACAGAGCGCTCACCGCCACAGGAAGACCCCGTGTGACAGAGCTCACAGCCACAGGAAGGCCCCGTGTGACAGAGCTCACCGCCACAGGAAGGCCCGTGTGACAGAGAGCTCACCGCCACAGGAAGGCCCCGTGTGACAGAGCTCACCGCCACAGGAAGGCCCGTGTGACAGAGAGCTCACGGCCACAGGAAGGCCCCGTGTGACAGAGCTCACCGCCTCAGGAAGGCCCAGCCCCGTGTGACAGCGCTCACCGCCACAGGAAGGCCCCGTGTGACAGAGAGCTCACCGCCACAGGAAGGCCCATGTGACAGAGCGCTCACTGCCACAGGAAGGCCCGTGTGACAGAGAGCTCACCGCCACAGGAAGGCCCGTGTGACAGAGAGCTCACCGCCACAGGAAGGCCCTGCCCCGTGTGACAGAGCCCTCACTGCCACAGGAAGGCCCCGTGTGACAGAGAGCTCACCGCCACAGGAAGGCCCCGTGTGACAGAGAGCTCACCGCCACAGGAAGGCCTCGTGTGACAGAGAGCTCTCCGCTATAGGAAGGCCCGTGTGACAGAGCGCTCACCGCCACAGGAAGGCCCAGCCCCGTGTGACAGAGCGCTCACCGCCAGAGGAAGGCCCCGTGTGACAGAGCTCACCGCCACAGGAAGGCCCCGTGTGACAGAGTGCTCACCGCCACAGGAAGACCCCGTGTGACAGAGCTCACCGCCACAGGAAGACCCCGTGTGACAGAGAGCTCACCGCCACAGGAAGGCCCAGCCCCGTGTGACAGAGCGCTCACTGCCACAGGAAGGCCCCGTGTGACAGAGCGCTCACCGCCACAGGAAGACCCCGTGTGACAGAGCTGACCGCCACAGGAAGGCCCAGCCCCGTGTGACAGAGCGCTCACCGCCACAGGAAGGCCCAGCCCCGTGTGACAGAGCGCTCACTGCCACAGGAAGGCCCCGTGTGACAGAGAGCTCCCGGCCACAGGAAGGCCCCGTGTGACAGAGCGCTCACCGCCACAGGAAGGCCCCGTGTGACAGAGCGTTCACCGCCACAGAAAGGCCCGTGTGACAGAGAGCTCACCGCCACAGGAAGACCCCGTGTGACAGAGCGCTCACCGCCACAGGAAGGCCCGTGTGACAGAGAGCTCACCGCCACAGGAAGGCCCCGTGTGACAGAGCTCACCGCCACAGGAAGGCCCGTGTGACAGAGAGCTCACCGCCACAGGAAGGCCCTGCCCCGTGTGACAGAGCGCTCACTGCCACAGGAAGGCCCCGTGTGACAGAGAGCTCACCGCCACAGGAAGGCCCCGTGTGACAGAGAGCTCACCGCCACAGGAAGGCCCCGTGTGACAGAGAGCTCACCGCCACAGGAATGCCCAGCCCCGTGTGACAAAGCGCTCACCGCCACAGGAAGACCCCGTGTGACAGAGCGCTCACCGCCACAGGAAGGCCCCGTGTGACAGAGCGTTCACCGCCACAGAAAGGCCCGTGTGACAGAGAGCTCACCGCCACAGGAAGACCCCGTGTGACAGAGCGCTCACCGCCACAGGAAGGCCCGTGTGACAGAGAGCTCACCGCCACAGGAAGGCCCCGTGTGACAGAGCTCACCGCCACAGGAAGGCCCGTGTGACAGAGAGCTCACCGCCACAGGAAGGCCCTGCCCCGTGTGACAGAGCGCTCACTGCCACAGGAAGGCCCCGTGTGACAGAGAGCTCACCGCCACAGGAAGGCCCCGTGTGACAGAGAGCTCACCGCCACAGGAAGGCCCCGTGTGACAGAGCGCTCACCGCCACAGGAAGGCCCCGTGTGACAGAGAGCTCCCGGCCACAGGAAGGCCCCGTGTGACAGAGCGCTCACCGCCACAGGAAGGCCCCGTGTGACAGAGCGTTCACCGCCACAGAAAGGCCCGTGTGACAGAGAGCTCACCGCCACAGGAAGACCCCGTGTGACAGAGCGCTCACCGCCACAGGAAGGCCCGTGTGACAGAGAGCTCACCGCCACAGGAAGGCCCCGTGTGACAGAGCTCACCGCCACAGGAAGGCCCGTGTGACAGAGAGCTCACCGCCACAGGAAGGCCCTGCCCCGTGTGACAGAGCGCTCACTGCCACAGGAAGGCCCCGTGTGACAGAGAGCTCACCGCCACAGGAAGGCCCCGTGTGACAGAGAGCTCACCGCCACAGGAAGGCCCCGTGTGACAGAGAGCTCACCGCCACAGGAATGCCCAGCCCCGTGTGACAAAGCGCTCACCGCCACAGGAAGACCCCGTGTGACAGAGCGCTCACCGCCACAGGAAGGCCCCGTGTGACAGAGCGCTCACCGCCACAGGAAGGCCCCGTGTGACAGAGAGCTCACCGCCACAGGAAGGCCTCGTGTGACAGAGAACTCACCGCCACAGGAAGGCCCTGCCCCGTGTGACAGGGCCCTCACTGCCACAGGAAGTCCCCGTGTGACAGAGAGCTCACCGCCACAGGAAGGCCCAGCCCAGTGTGACAGAGAGCTCACCGCCACAGGAAGTCCCATGTGACAGAGAGCTCACCGCCACAGGATGGCCCAGCCCCGTGTGACAGAGCGCTCACCGCCACAGGAAGGCCCCGTGTGACAGAGTGCTCACCGCCACAGGAAGACTCCGTGTGACAGAGCTCACCGCCACAGGAAGACCCCGTGTGACAGAGCTCACCGCCACAGGAAGGCCCAGCCCCGTGTGACCGAGCGCTCACTGCCACAGGAAGGCCCCGTGTGACAGAGCGCTCACCGCCACAGGAAGACCCCGTGTGACAGAGCTGACCGCCACAGGAAGGCCCAGCCCCGTGTGACAGAGCGCTCACTGCCACAGGAAGGCCCCGTGTGACAGAGCGCTCACCGCCACAGGAAGACCCCGTGTGACAGAGCTCACCGGCACAGAAAGGCCCTGCCCCGTGTGACAGAGCGCTCACCGCCACAGGAAGGCCCCGTGTGACAGAGCTCACCGCCACAGGAAGGCGCGTGTGACAGAGAGCTCACGGCCACAGGAAGACCCCGTGTGACAGAGAGCTCACCGCCACAGGACGGACCGTGTGACAGAGCGTTCACCGCCACAGGACGGCCCGTGTGACAGAGCGCTCACCGCCACAGGAAGGCCCGTGTGACAGAGAGCTCACCGCCACAGGAAGGCCCCGCGTGACAGAGCTCACCGCCACAGGAAGGCCCGTGTGACAGAGAGCTCACCGCCACAGGAAGGCCCTGCCCCGTGTGACAGAGCGCTCACTGCCACAGGAAGGCCCCGTGTGACAGAGAGCTCACCGCCACAGGAAGGCCCCGTGTGACAGAGAGCTCACCGCCACAGGAAGGCCCCGTGTGACAGAGAGCTCACCGCCACAGGAAGGCCCAGCCCTGTGTTACAGAGCACTCACCGCCACAGGAAGGCCCCGTGTGACAGAGCTGACCGCCACAGGAAGGCCCAGCCCCGTGTGACACAGCGCTCACCAACACAGGAAGGCCCCGTGTGACAGAGCGCTCACCGCCACAGGAAGACCCCGTGTGACAGAGCTCACCGCCACAGGAAGGCCCGTGAGACAGAGAGCTCACCGCCACAGGAAGGCCCGGTGTGACAGAGCTCACCTCCACAGGAAGGCCCGTGTGACAGAGAGCTCACCGCCACAGGAAGGCACTGCCCCGTGTGACAGAGCGCTCACCGCCACAGGAAGGCCCCGTGTGACAGAGAGCTCACCGCCACAGGAAGGCCCTGCCCCGTGTGACAGAGCCCTAACTGCCACAGGAAGGCCCCGTGTGACAGAGAGCTCACCGCCATAGGAAGGCCCGTGTGACAGAGCGCTCACGGCCACAGGAAGGCCCAGCCCCGTGTGACAGAGCGCTCACCGCCACAGGAAGACCCCGTGTGACAGAGCTCACCGCCACAGGAAGGCCCCGTGTGACAGAGTGCTCACCGCCACAGGAAGACCCCGTGTGACAGAGCTCACCGCCACAGGAAGGCCCAGCCCCGTGTGACAGAGCGCTCACTGCCACAGGAAGGCCCCGTGTGACAGAGAGCTCACCGCCACAGGAAGGCCCCGTGTGACAGAGAGCTCTCCGCCACAGGAAGGCCCGTGTGACAGAGCGCTCACCGCCACAGGATGGCCCAGCCCAGTGTGACAGAGAGCTCACCGCCACAGGAAGACCCCGTGTGACAGAGCTGACCGCCACAGGAAGGCCCAGCCCCGTGTGACAGAGCGCTCACCGAACAGGAAGGCCCAGCCCCGTGTGACAGAGCGCTCACTGCCACAGGAAGGCCCCGTGTGACAGAGCGCTCACCGCCACAGGAAGACCCCGTGTGACAGAGCTAACCGCCACAGAAAGGCCCTGCCCCATGTGACAGAGCGCTCACCGCCACAGGAAGGCCCCGTGTGACAGAGCTCACCGCCACAGGTAGGCCCGTGTGACAGAGAGCTCACGGCCACAGGAAGGCCCCGTGTGACAGAGAGCTCACCGCCACAGGAAGACCCCGTGTGACAGAGAGCTCACCGCCACAGGACGGACCGTGTGACAGAGCGTTCACCGCCACAGAAAGGCCAGTGTGACAGAGAGCTCACCGCCACAGGAAGGCCCCGCGTGACAGAGCTCACCGCAACAGGAAGGCCCGTGTGACAGAGAGCTCACCGCCACAGGAAGGCCCGTGTGACAGAGAGCTCACCGCCACAGGAAGGCCCTGCCCCGTGTGACAGAGCGCTCACTGCCACAGGAAGGCCCCGTGTGACAGAGAGCTCACCGCCACAGGAAGGCCCCGTGTGACAGAGAGCTCTCCGCCACAGGAAGGCCCGTGTGACAGAGCGCTCACCGCCACAGGATGGCCCAGCCCAGTGTGACAGAGAGCTCACCGCCACAGGAAGGCCCGTGTGACAGAGAGCTCACCGCCACAGGAAGGCCCAGCCCCGTGTGACAGAGCGCTCACTGCCACAGGAAGGCCCGTGTGACAGAGAGCTCACCGCCACAGGAAGACCCCGTGTGACAGAGAGCTCACCGCCAAAGGAAGGCCCCGTGTGACAGAGAGCTCACCGCCACAGGAAGACCCCGTGTGACAGAGAGCTCACCGCCACAGGAAGGCCCGTGTGACAGAGAGCTCACTGCAACAGGAAGGCCCGTGTGACAGACCGCTCACCGCCACAGGAAGACTCCGTGTGACAGAGAGCTCACTGCAACAGGAAGGCCCGCGTGACAGAGCTCTCACCGCCACAGGAAGACCCCGTGTGACAGAGAGCTCACCGCCACAGGAAGACCCGTGTGACAGAGCGCTCACCGCCACAGGAAGACCCCGTGTGACAGAGAGCTCACCGCCACAGGAAGGCCCCGTGTGACAGAGCGCTCACTGCCACAGGAAGGCCCGTGTGACAGAGCGCTCACCGCCACAGGAAGGCCCCGTGTGACAGAGAGCTCACCGCCACAGGAAGGCCCCGTGTGACAGAGAGCTTACCGACACAGGAAGGCCCGTGTGACAGAGAGCTCACCGCCACAGGAAGGCCCCGTGTGACAGAGAGCTCACCGCCACAGGAAGGCCCGTGTGACAGAGAGCTCACTGCAACAGGAAGGCCCGTGTGACAGAGCGCTCACCGCCACAGGAAGGCCCTGCCCCGTGTGACAAAGAGCTCACCGCCACAGGGAGGCCCAGTGTGACAGAGAGCTCACCGCCACAGGAAGGCCCCGTGTACAGAGAGCTCATCGCCACAGGAAGACCCGTGTGACAGAGAGCTCACGGCCACAGGAAGACCCCGTGTGACAGAGAGCTCACCGCCACAGGACGGACCGTGTGACAGAGCGTTCACCGCCACAGGACGGCCCGTGTGACAGAGCGCTCACCGCCACAGGAAGGCCCGTGTGACAGAGAGCTCACCGCCACAGGAAGGCCCCGCGTGACAGAGCTCACCGCCACAGGAAGGCCCGTGTGACAGAGAGCTCACCGCCACAGGAAGGCCCTGCCCCGTGTGACAGAGCGCTCACTGCCACAGGAAGGCCCCGTGTGACAGAGAGCTCACCGCCACAGGAAGGCCCCGTGTGACAGAGAGCTCACCGCCACAGGAAGGCCCCGTGTGACAGAGAGCTCACCGCCACAGGAAGGCCCAGCCCTGTGTTACAGAGCACTCACCGCCACAGGAAGGCCCCGTGTGACAGAGCTGACCGCCACAGGAAGGCCCAGCCCCGTGTGACAGAGCGCTCACCAACACAGGAAGGCCCCGTGTGACAGAGCGCTCACCGCCACAGGAAGACCCCGTGTGACAGAGCTCACCGCCACAGGAAGGCCCGTGAGACAGAGAGCTCACCGCCACAGGAAGGCCCGGTGTGACAGAGCTCACCTCCACAGGAAGGCCCGTGTGACAGAGAGCTCACCGCCACAGGAAGGCACTGCCCCGTGTGACAGAGCGCTCACCGCCACAGGAAGGCCCCGTGTGACAGAGAGCTCACCGCCACAGGAAGGCCCTGCCCCGTGTGACAGAGCCCTAACTGCCACAGGAAGGCCCCGTGTGACAGAGAGCTCACCGCCACAGGAAGGCCTCGTGTGACAGAGAGCTCTCCGCCATAGGAAGGCCCGTGTGACAGAGCGCTCACGGCCACAGGAAGGCCCAGCCCCGTGTGACAGAGCGCTCACCGCCACAGGAAGACCCCGTGTGACAGAGCTCACCGCCACAGGAAGGCCCCGTGTGACAGAGTGCTCACCGCCACAGGAAGACCCCGTGTGACAGAGCTCACCGCCACAGGAAGGCCCAGCCCCGTGTGACAGAGCGCTCACTGCCACAGGAAGGCCCCGTGTGACAGAGCGCTCACCGCCACAGGAAGACCCCGTGTGACAGAGCTGACCGCCACAGGAAGGCCCAGCCCCGTGTGACAGAGCGCTCACCGAACAGGAAGGCCCAGCCCCGTGTGACAGAGCGCTCACTGCCACAGGAAGGCCCCGTGTGACAGAGCGCTCACCGCCACAGGAAGACCCCGTGTGACAGAGCTAACCGCCACAGAAAGGCCCTGCCCCGTGTGACAGAGCGCTCACCGCCACAGGAAGGCCCCGTGTGACAGAGCTAACCGCCACAGGTAGGCCCGTGTGACAGAGAGCTCACGGCCACAGGAAGGCCCCGTGTGACAGAGAGCTCACCGCCACAGGAAGACCCCGTGTGACAGAGAGCTCACCGCCACAGGACGGACCGTGTGACAGAGCGTTCACCGCCACAGAAAGGCCAGTGTGACAGAGAGCTCACCGCCACAGGAAGGCCCCGCGTGACAGAGCTCACCGCAACAGGAAGGCCCGTGTGACAGAGAGCTCACCGCCACAGGAAGGCCCGTGTGACAGAGAGCTCACCGCCACAGGAAGGCCCTGCCCCGTGTGACAGAGCGCTCACTGCCACAGGAAGGCCCCGTGTGACAGAGAGCTCACCGCCACAGGAAGGCCCCGTGTGACAGAGAGCTCTCCGCCACAGGAAGGCCCGTGTGACAGAGCGCTCACCGCCACAGGATGGCCCAGCCCAGTGTGACAGAGAGCTCACCGCCACAGGAAGGCCCGTGTGACAGAGAGCTCACCGCCACAGGAAGGCCCAGCCCCGTGTGACAGAGCGCTCACTGCCACAGGAAGGCCCGTGTGACAGAGAGCTCACCGCCACAGGAAGACCCCGTGTGACAGAGAGCTCACCGCCAAAGGAAGGCCCCGTGTGACAGAGAGCTCACCGCCACAGGAAGACCCCGTGTGACAGAGAGCTCACCGCCACAGGAAGGCCCGTGTGACAGAGAGCTCACTGCAACAGGAAGGCCCGTGTGACAGACCGCTCACCGCCACAGGAAGACTCCGTGTGACAGAGAGCTCACTGCAACAGGAAGGCCCGCGTGACAGAGCTCTCACCGCCACAGGAAGACCCCGTGTGACAGAGAGCTCACCGCCACAGGAAGACCCGTGTGACAGAGCGCTCACCGCCACAGGAAGACCCCGTGTGACAGAGAGCTCACCGCCACAGGAAGGCCCCGTGTGACAGAGCGCTCACTGCCACAGGAAGGCCCGTGTGACAGAGCGCTCACCGCCACAGGAAGGCCCCGTGTGACAGAGAGCTCACCGCCACAGGAAGGCCCCGTGTGACAGAGAGCTTACCGACACAGGAAGGCCCGTGTGACAGAGAGCTCACCGCCACAGGAAGGCCCCGTGTGACAGAGAGCTCACCGCCACAGGAAGGCCCGTGTGACAGAGAGCTCACTGCAACAGGAAGGCCCGTGTGACAGAGCGCTCACCGCCACAGGAAGGCCCTGCCCCGTGTGACAAAGAGCTCACCGCCACAGGGAGGCCCAGTGTGACAGAGAGCTCACCGCCACAGGAAGGCCCCGTGTACAGAGAGCTCATCGCCACAGGAAGACCCGTGTGACAGAGAGCTCACCGCCACAGGAAGGCCCCGTGTGACAGCGCTCACCGCCACAGGAAGGCCGGTGTGACAGAGCGCTCACCGCCACAGGAAGGCCCCGTGTGACAGAGAGCTCACCGCCACGGGAAGGCCCCGTGTGACAGAGCTCACCACCACAGGAAGGCCCCGTGTGACAGAGAGCTCACCGCCACAGGAAGGCCCCGTGTGACAGAGCTCACCACCACAGGAAGGCCCCGTGTTACAGAGCTCACCGCCACAGGAAGGCCCCGTGTGACAGATCTCACCACCACAGGAAGGCCCCGTGTGACAGTGCGCTCACCGCCACAGGAAGGCCCGTGTGACAGAGAGCTCACCGCCACAGGAAGGCCCGTGTGACAGAGAGCTCACCGCCACAGGAAGGCCCGTGTGACAGAGCGCTCACCGCCACAGGAAGGCCCGTGTGACAGAGAGCTCACCGCCACAGGAAGGCCCAGCCCCGTGTGACAGAGCGCTCACGGCCACAGGAAGGCCCCGTGTGACAGAGCTCACCGCCACAGGAAGGCCCCGTGTGACAGAGTGCTCACCGCCACAGGAAGACCCCGTGTGACAGAGCTCACCGCCACAGGAAGACCCCGTGTGACAGAGCTCACCGCCACAGGAAGGCCCAGCCCCGTGTGACAGAGCGCTCACTGCCACAGGAATGCCCCGTGTGACAGAGCGCTCACCGCCACAGGAAGATCCCGTGTGACAGAGCGCTCACCGCCTCAGGTAGGCCCAGCCCCGTGTGACAGAGCGCTCACCGCCACAGGAAGGCCCCGTGTGACAGAGCTCACCGCCACAGGAAGGCCCGTGTGACAGAGAGCTCACGGCCACAGGAAGGCCCCGTGTGACAGAGAGCTAACCGCCACAGGAAGGCCCCGTGTGACAGAGAGCTCACCGCCACAGGAAGACCCCGTGTGACAGAGAGCTCACCGCCACAGGAAGGCCCGTGTGACAGAGAGATCACTGCAACAGGAAGGCCCGTGTGACAGAGTGCTCACCGCCACAGGAAGACCCCATGTGACAGAGAGCTCACCGCCACAGGAAGGCCCGTGTGACAGAGAGCTCACCGCCACAGGAAGGCCCCGTGTGACAGAGAGCTCACCGCCACAGGAAGGCCTTGTGTGACAGAGAGCTCTCCGCCACAGGAAGGCCCGTGTGACAGAGCGCTCACAGCCACAGGAAGGCCCGTGTGACAGACAGCTCACCGCCACAGGAAGGCCCTGCCCCGTGTGACAGAGCCCTCACTGCCACAGGAAGTCCCCGTGTGACAGAGCGCTCACCGCCACAGGAAGGCCCATGTGACAGAGAGCTCACCGCCACAGGAAAGCCCTGCCCCGTGTGACAGAGCCCTCACTGCCACAGGAAGGCCCCGTGTGACAGAGAGCTCACCGCCACAGGAAGGCCCGTGTGACAGAGAGCTCACCGCCACAGGAAGGCCCTGCCCCGTGTGACAGAGCGCTCACTGCCACAGGAAGGCCCCGTGTGACAGAGAGCTCACCGCCACAGGAAGGCCCGTGTGACAGAGCGCTCACCGCCACAGGAAGGCCCGTGTGACAGAGAGCTCACCGCCACAGGAAGGCCCTGCCCCGTGTGACAGAGCCCTCACTGCCACAGGAAGTCCCCGTGTGACAGAGAGCTCACCGCCACAGGAAGGCCCAGCCCAGTGTGACAGAGAGCTCACCGCCACAGGAAGGCCCATGTGACAGAGAGCTCACCGCCACAGGATGGCCCAGCCCCGTGTGACAGAGCGCTCACCGCCACAGGAAGACTCCGTGTGACAGAGCTCACCGCCACAGGAAGACCCCGTGTGACAGAGCTCACCGCCACAGGAAGGACCAGCCCCGTGTGACCGAGCGCTCACTGCCACAGGAAGGCCCCGTGTGACAGAGCGCTCACCGCCACAGGAAGACCCCGTGTGACAGAGCTGACCGCCACAGGAAGGCCCAGCCCCGTGTGACAGAGCGCTCACTGCCACAGGAAGGCCCCGTGTGACAGAGCGCTCACCGCCACAGGAAGGCCCCGTGTGACAGAGCTCACCGCCACAGGAAGGCGCGTGTGACAGAGAGCTCACGGCCACAGGAAGACCCCGTGTGACAGAGAGCTCACCGCCACAGGACGGACCGTGTGACAGAGCGTTCAGCGCCACAGGACGGCCCGTGTGACAGAGCGCTCACCGCCACACGAAGACCCCATGTGACAGAGAGCTCACCGCCACAGGACGGACCGTGTGACAGAGCGTTCACCGCCACAGGACGGCCCGTGTGACAGAGCGCTCACCCCCACAGGAAGGCCCGTGTGACAGAGAGCTCACCGCCACAGGAAGGCCCCGTGTGACAGAGCTCACCGCCACAGGAATGCCCGTGTGACAGTGCGCTCACCGCCACAGGAAGGCCCTGCCCCGTGTGACAGAGCGCTCACCGCCTCAGGAAGGCCTGTGTGACAGAGCGCTCACCGCCACAGGAAGACCCCGTGTGACAGAGAGCTCACCGCCTCAGGAAGGCCCGTGTGACAGAGAGCTTACCGCCACAGGAAGGCCCTGTGTGACAGAGCACTCACCGCCACAGGAGGTCCCGGCCCCGTGTGACAGAGAGCTCACTGCCACAGGAAGGCCTCGTGTGACAGAGCTCACTGTCACAGGAAGACCCCGTGTGACTGAGAGCTTACCGCCACAGGAAGGCCCTGCCCCATGTGACAGACCGCTCACTGCCACAGGAAGGCCCCGTGGGACAGAGCGCTCACCGCCACAGGAAGGCCCGTGTGACAGAGAGCTCACCGCCACAGGAAGGCCCAGCCCCGTGTGACAGAGAGCTCACCGCCACAGGAAGGCCCCGTGTGACAGAGAGTTCACCGCCACAGGAAGGCCCGTGTGACAGAGAGCTCACCGCCACAGGAAGGCCCTGCCCCGTGTGACAGAGCGCTCACTGCCACAGGAAGGCCCCGTGTGACAGAGAGCTCACCGCCACAGGAAGGCCCGTGTGACAGAGAGCTCACCGCCACAGGAAGGCCCTGCCCCGTGTGACAGAGCGCTCACTGCCACAGGAAGGCCCCGTGTGACAGAGAGCTCACCGCCACAGGAAGGCCCGTGTGACAGAGCGCTCACCGCC
This sequence comes from Pipistrellus hanaki, assembly GCF_964339955.1. Classification (NCBI taxonomy): domain Eukaryota; kingdom Metazoa; phylum Chordata; class Mammalia; order Chiroptera; family Vespertilionidae; genus Pipistrellus; species Pipistrellus hanaki. The sequence continues at coordinate 71,950,326 of NC_140512.1, forward strand.
ACAGGAAGGCCCGTGTGACAGAGAGCTCACCGCCACAGGAAGGCCCTGCCCCGTGTGACAGAGCCCTCACTGCCACAGGAAGTCCCCGTGTGACAGAGAGCTCACCGTCACAGGAAGGCCCAGCCCAGTGTGACAGAGAGCTCACCGCCACAGGAAGGCCCATGTGACAGAGAGCTCACCGCCACAGGATGGCCCAGCCCCGTGTGACAGAGCGCTCACCGCCACAGGAAGGCCCCGTGTGACAGAGTGCTCACCGCCACAGGAAGACTCCGTGTGACAGAGCTCACCGCCACAGGAAGACCCCGTGTGACAGAGCTCACCGCCACAGGAAGGACCAGCCCCGTGTGACCGAGCGCTCACTGCCACAGGAAGGCCCCGTGTGACAGAGCGCTCACCGCCACAGGAAGACCCCGTGTGACAGAGCTGACCGCCACAGGAAGGCCCAGCCCCGTGTGACAGAGCGCTCACTGCCACAGGAAGGCCCCGTGTGACAGAGCGCTCACCGCCACAGGAAGGCCCCGTGTGACAGAGCTCACCGCCACAGGAAGGCGCGTGTGACAGAGAGCTCACGGCCACAGGAAGACCCCGTGTGACAGAGAGCTCACCGCCACAGGACGGCCCGTGTGACAGAGCGCTCACCGCCACAGGAAGGCCTTGTGTGACAGAGAGCTCTCCGCCACAGGAAGGCCCGTGTGACAGAGCGCTCACAGCCACAGGAAGGCCCGTGTGACAGACAGCTCACCGCCACAGGAAGGCCCTGCCCCGTGTGACAGAGCCCTCACTGCCACAGGAAGTCCCCGTGTGACAGAGCGCTCACCGCCACAGGAAGGCCCATGTGACAGAGAGCTCACCGCCACAGGAAAGCCCTGCCCCGTGTGACAGAGCCCTCACTGCCACAGGAAGGCCCCGTGTGACAGAGAGCTCACCGCCACAGGAAGGCCCGTGTGACAGAGAGCTCACCGCCACAGGAAGGCCCTGCCCCGTGTGACAGAGCGCTCACTGCCACAGGAAGGCCCCGTGTGACAGAGAGCTCACCGCCACAGGAAGGCCCGTGTGACAGAGCGCTCACCGCCACAGGAAGGCCCGTGTGACAGAGAGCTCACCGCCACAGGAAGGCCCTGCCCCGTGTGACAGAGCCCTCACTGCCACAGGAAGTCCCCGTGTGACAGAGAGCTCACCGCCACAGGAAGGCCCAGCCCAGTGTGACAGAGAGCTCACCGCCACAGGAAGGCCCATGTGACAGAGAGCTCACCGCCACAGGATGGCCCAGCCCCGTGTGACAGAGCGCTCACCGCCACAGGAAGACTCCGTGTGACAGAGCTCACCGCCACAGGAAGACCCCGTGTGACAGAGCTCACCGCCACAGGAAGGACCAGCCCCGTGTGACCGAGCGCTCACTGCCACAGGAAGGCCCCGTGTGACAGAGCGCTCACCGCCACAGGAAGACCCCGTGTGACAGAGCTGACCGCCACAGGAAGGCCCAGCCCCGTGTGACAGAGCGCTCACTGCCACAGGAAGGCCCCGTGTGACAGAGCGCTCACCGCCACAGGAAGGCCCCGTGTGACAGAGCTCACCGCCACAGGAAGGCGCGTGTGACAGAGAGCTCACGGCCACAGGAAGACCCCGTGTGACAGAGAGCTCACCGCCACAGGACGGACCGTGTGACAGAGCGTTCAGCGCCACAGGACGGCCCGTGTGACAGAGCGCTCACCGCCACACGAAGACCCCATGTGACAGAGAGCTCACCGCCACAGGACGGACCGTGTGACAGAGCGTTCACCGCCACAGGACGGCCCGTGTGACAGAGCGCTCACCCCCACAGGAAGGCCCGTGTGACAGAGAGCTCACCGCCACAGGAAGGCCCCGTGTGACAGAGCTCACCGCCACAGGAATGCCCGTGTGACAGTGCGCTCACCGCCACAGGAAGGCCCTGCCCCGTGTGACAGAGCGCTCACCGCCTCAGGAAGGCCTGTGTGACAGAGCGCTCACCGCCACAGGAAGACCCCGTGTGACAGAGAGCTCACCGCCTCAGGAAGGCCCGTGTGACAGAGAGCTTACCGCCACAGGAAGGCCCTGTGTGACAGAGCACTCACCGCCACAGGAGGTCCCGGCCCCGTGTGACAGAGAGCTCACTGCCACAGGAAGGCCTCGTGTGACAGAGCTCACTGTCACAGGAAGACCCCGTGTGACTGAGAGCTTACCGCCACAGGAAGGCCCTGCCCCATGTGACAGACCGCTCACTGCCACAGGAAGGCCCCGTGGGACAGAGCGCTCACCGCCACAGGAAGGCCCGTGTGACAGAGAGCTCACCGCCACAGGAAGACCCAGCCCGGTGTGACAGAGAGCTCACCGCCACAGGAAGGCCCAGCCCCGTGTGACAGAGAGCTCACCGCCACAGGAAGGCCCCGTGTGACAGAGAGTTCACCGCCACAGGAAGGCCCGTGTGACAGAGAGCTCACCGCCACAGGAAGGCCCTGCCCCGTGTGACAGAGCGCTCACTGCCACAGGAAGGCCCCGTGTGACAGAGAGCTCACCGCCACAGGAAGGCCCGTGTGACAGAGAGCTCACCGCCACAGGAAGGCCCTGCCCCGTGTGACAGAGCGCTCACTGCCACAGGAAGGCCCCGTGTGACAGAGAGCTCACCGCCACAGGAAGGCCCGTGTGACAGAGCGCTCACCGCCACAGGAAGGCCCGTGTGACAGAGAGCTCACCGCCACAGGAAGGCCCTGCCCCGTGTGACAGAGCCCTCACTGCCACAGGAAGTCCCCGTGTGACAGAGAGCTCACCGTCACAGGAAGGCCCAGCCCAGTGTGACAGAGAGCTCACCGCCACAGGAAGGCCCATGTGACAGAGAGCTCACCGCCACAGGATGGCCCAGCCCCGTGTGACAGAGCGCTCACCGCCACAGGAAGGCCCCGTGTGACAGAGTGCTCACCGCCACAGGAAGACTCCGTGTGACAGAGCTCACCGCCACAGGAAGACCCCGTGTGACAGAGCTCACCGCCACAGGAAGGACGAGCCCCGTGTGACCGAGCGCTCACTGCCACAGGAAGGCCCCGTGTGACAGAGCGCTCACCGCCACAGGAAGACCCCGTGTGACAGAGCTGACCGCCACAGGAAGGCCCAGCCCCGTGTGACAGAGCGCTCACTGCCACAGGAAGGCCCCGTGTGACAGAGCGCTCACCGCCACAGGAAGGCCCCGTGTGACAGAGCTCACCGCCACAGGAAGGCGCGTGTGACAGAGAGCTCACGGCCACAGGAAGACCCCGTGTGACAGAGAGCTCACCGCCACAGGACGGCCCGTGTGACAGAGCGCTCACCGCCACAGGAAGACCCCATGTGACAGAGAGCTCACCGCCACAGGACGGACCGTGTGACAGAGCGTTCACCGCCACAGGACGGCCCGTGTGACAGAGCGCTCACCGCCACAGGAAGGCCCGTGTGACAGAGAGCTCACCGCCACAGGAAGGCCCCGTGTGACAGAGCTCACCGCCACAGGAATGCCCGTGTGACAGTGCGCTCACCGCCACAGGAAGGCCCTGCCCCGTGTGACAGAGAGCTCACCGCCTCAGGAAGGCCTGTGTGACAGAGCGCTCACCGCCACAGGAAGACCCCGTGTGACAGAGAGCTCACCGCCTCAGGAAGGCCCGTGTGACAGAGAGCTTACCGCCACAGGAAGGCCCTGTTTGACAGAGCACTCACCGCCACAGGAGGTCCCGGCCCCGTGTGACAGAGAGCTCACTGCCACAGGAAGGCCTCGTGTGACAGAGCTCACTGTCACAGGAAGACCCCGTGTGACTGAGAGCTTACCGCCACAGGAAGGCCCTGCCCCATGTGACAGACCGCTCACTGCCACAGGAAGGCCCCGTGGGACAGAGCGCTCACCGCCACAGGAAGGCCCGTGTGACAGAGAGCTCACCGCCACAGGAAGGCCCAGCCCCGTGTGACAGAGAGCTCACCGCCACAGGAAGGCCCCGTGTGACAGAGAGTTCACCGCCACACGAAGGCCCAGCCCCGTGTGACAGAGAGCTCACCGCCACAGGAAGGCCCCGTGTGACAGAGAGCTCACCGCCACAGGAAGGCCCCGTGTGACAGAGAGCTCACCGCCACAGGAAGACCCGTGTGACAGAGAGCTCACCGCCACAGGAAGGCCCCGTGTGACAGCGCTCACCGCCACAGGAAGACCTCGTGTGACAGAGAGCTCACCGCCACAGGAAGGCCCCGTGTGACAGAGAGTTCACCGCCACACGAAGGCCCAGCCCCGTGTGACAGAGAGCTCACCGCCACAGGAAGGCCCTGTGTGACAGAGAGCTCACCGCCACAGGAAGGCCCCGTGTGACAGAGAGCTCACCGCCACAGGAAGGCCCGTGTGACAGAGAGCTCACTGCAACAGGAAGGCCCGTGTGACAGAGCGCTCACCGCCACAGGAAGGCCCTGCCCCGTGTGACAGATAGCTCACCGCCACAGGAAGGCCCTGCCCCGTGTGACCGAGAGCTCACCGCCACAGGAAGGCCCCGTGTGACAGAGAGCTCACCGCCACAGGAAGGCCCCGTGTGACAGAGAGCTCACCGCCACAGGAAGACCCGTGTGACAGAGAGCTCACCGCCACAGGAAGGCCCCGTGTGACAGCGCTCACCGCCACAGGAAGGCCCGTGTGACAGAGCGCTCACCGCCACAGGAAGGCCTCGTGTGACAGAGCTCACCGCCACAGGAAGGCCCCGTGTGGCAGAGCTCACCACCACAGGAAGGCCCCGTGTGACAGAGAGCTCACCGCCACAGGAAGGCCCCGTGTGACAGAGCTCACCACCACAGGAAGGCCCCGTGTGACAGAGCTCACCGCCACAGGAAGGCCCCGTGTGACAGAGCTCACCGCCACAGGAAGGCCCCGTGTGACAGAGCTCACCACCACAGGAAGGCCCCGTGTGACAGAGCGCTCACCGCCACAGGAAGGCCCGTGTGACAGAGAGCTCACCGCCACATGAAGGCCCGTGTGACAGAGAGCTCACCGCCACAGGAAGGCCAGTGTGACAGAGAGCTCACCGCCACAGGAAGGCCCCGTGTGACAGAGCGCTCACCGCCACAGGAAGGCCCCGTGTGACAGAGAGCTCACCGCCACAGGAAGGCCCGTGTGACAGAGAGCTCACCGCCACAGGAAGGCCCGTGTGACAGAGCGCTCACCGCCACAGGAAGGCCCAGCCCCGTGTGACAGCGCTCACCGTCACAGGAAGGCCCGTGTGACAGAGCGCTCACCGCCACAGGAAGGCCCGTGTGACAGAGAGCTCTCCGCCACAGGAAGGCCTCGTGTGACAGAGAGCTCACCGCCAGAGGAAGGCCCGTGTGACAGAGCGCTCACCGCCACAGGAAGGCCCCGTGTGACAGAGAGCTCACCGCCACAGGAAGGCCCGTGTGACAGAGCGCTCACCGCCACAGGAAGGCCCGTGTGACAGAGAGCTCACCGCCACAGGAAGGCCCGTGTGACAGAG
>NC_140512.1:72678308-72853277 GCF_964339955.1 Pipistrellus hanaki
TGGAAACTGGTCCCAAGTCGGCTGTTCAGGAAAAACACAATTCTCTTTGGGTCTCCCCTTCCCCCGCAAACACCCCAAACAGATAAAGCCCGCACGGGAGAGAGAACAGGCGGCAGGGAACCTGCCAGCTTGCTTTTCTGACTCGACGACAAAAGGCGGCGTGCGGGTTGAAGCAGAAATCTCAGAGGGGCTGGGAGGCGCCGTCAGCCCCGCCCGCGCCTGGTCCACGGCTGACACCGAACACCGTGGCCGCAGGCCGTCGCAGACTCGCGGGCAACCAGACGGGTGCCCAGCCGTCCCCATCCAACGGCCGGGAGCTTCTCACGCAGTGACGTGACAGGGAAGGCGTCGCGGGCCTGGGCTGCCAGACTTAATCTCTGTCATGGGAAGGCTGGTGCCTGCTGCTTTGGCACGTCTTAGGTGGCGGGCTCTCCGCGGCCAAGGACAGCGTGGTCACCGCTCGGCGGGCTCAGGGAGAGCTTTCCTGGGACCTCTTGAGAACGAGGTGCCTCCAGCCGGGCTCCGGGCACCGGAGCTGGGAAGACCGTCTGGGACGTGGGAAGGGACAGCACATGCATCCTTGCCGCCGGCAGTGGCATGAGCACAGGAGCGGCGGCGGCGACCACTGCTGCGTTGGCTCAGCTTCAGAGTACTGATGCTAGGGCCGCTGCGCACCCGGCCGGCGGTGCCTGCTCTGCAGGAGGAGAACGCCCTCCCCACAAACACCTGCTGTCCCAGGGCGCGGAGGGGCGAGCGCTTATTTTGGCCCCAGCAGGCCGCGTCTCCAGGACGCTTTCCCTGGGATGCCCGCTCAGGCCCCCGCGCCGCGCCGGGCTCTCTGCGCTCCTTCCTGCCGGGCCAGCGGGCGCCGAGGAAGCTGGAGGCCCAGTGAGAGAGGGCCTGCCCACAGGAGACGGACAGGCTGGCAGTCCCTCTCCATGGGGCAGTGTCTGTGAGCAGCGGCTCCGCAGGGGCAGGTGCTCGGGAGCCATCCGTGTCTCAGGGTCAGGAAACCCACTGTCCGTGGAGGGACGCCAGCCCCAGAGACTCAGGTCCACACCGCCACCTGCCAGCGGGGGCCTGTTCCCGGCTCCGCCTCCACAGCTCTGCAGCTCTGCCTCTGCTGTGTCCAACAAGTGGGACGATGTGCCCTGCGGCACCAGTTAAGGGGTTTGGAGGGTGAATGTGGGAGCACCCCACAGTGCTGGGCGCACAGGGAACGAGGGCACTGGGCTGGGCCGAGCCCTACCCCCTCCGCCCCCTCCGCCCCCTCCAGGCGGCGCTCCCGCCAGGCTGAGCCCTCAGTCCTTGGCAGGAGACTCTCCCAGGGCAGTGGGGTTTGCAGGAAGAGAAGAGCAGCCTGTTTGCAGTCCCCAGATGCACATGCTCGATCACAGAAGAACCAGACACGTGACGTTTGTGCCACGTGTGCGCGTTAAAAATACCCAAACAGCATATTGCTTGTCAAGAACAGAAGCCAGGGGCCTGCTCTGCAGTGCAGACTCCCCACCAGGAAAGGGCAAGGTCTGAGCTCTGCGGCCTGCGGGCCGCCCCGGCCCTGACACCCCACGCCTGGGCAGCTCCTGGCACTCGGCACAGGATTGCTGAAGCCCAGACGCTTCCATTTTCAGAGTGAGGACTCAGACTGAGAAGCAGGTCACGCCCACGACACAGCCCCCCCAATGCAGGCCCCCAGGGCGCAGCCTCCCCACGCAGCTGCAGCCTCATTTCCCTGTGAGATGCCCTTCCCTCCGCCCGAGCCGGCCAGCCTCTGCAGAGCTGCCTGCGTACAGCACGGCCCGCAAAAACGCTTGGACAGGATTCTGGGGGCAGAGAGCCATCCGACCCAGAATGCTGACGTCTCTCCTCCAACCCTCGAGGGCCGGGGCTGCGGGGCGGGCTCCCTCCGAGAGAACGGCGAGGGAGGGACAAAGACCAGGACGACAAAGGCGACGCAGGGCGCCACGGGCAGAGGAGTGAAGCGGTTCCTGGGGGCGGGCGGGGCCACACCCTTGCAGCCAGTAAACCCTGAAGGCATCTAAAGGGATGGCCTCCTGGGCGGGACCGTTGCCCGCTCCAAGGGCACCCCGAGTTCACTGCGGGCGCCCCCCGCAGACAGTCTGCCCGGTGCCGCTGGGCGTGGGCACTTAACACTGAGCGGGGCTCAGACATTCGGCTCAAGGCAGAGCCCGCGGGGAGGAAGTCTGAGGAGGTGCAGGCTGCTGGGGGACTGAGGCCCGCTGTGGCCACCAGGACACGATGGTCAACACACCAACTGATGGCAACGAAGCCAAGAGCTCAGAGGCACGTGCAGGGAGAAGCAGGGGTGCAATGGGCCGAGTGCCACCATCCGAGGGATCACCCTCCTCGTCCTCCGCGGGTCCATGAGGCCTCACCCCCCTCGTCCTCCTCACCCCCCTCGTCCTCCTCATCACCCTCACCCTCCTCGTCCTCCTCAGGCCTCACCCTCCCCGTCCTCCGTGGGTCTGCCAGGCCGATTGCCACCGAAGCAGATTCCAGAGGAGCCGCTCCCAGGGAGGCCAGCGGCGCTGGGAGCAGAGCGGAGCTGACGCTGCAGTTTGGGGGAGTCGTTCTGTACCAACATCCTCCCTGCAAACAGCTCTCTGGCCGGGTGGCTGTGGGAGCGATGGGGCGTGTGCCAGGAGGGCCCCTGGCCCGGCCTGGTGCATCCTTACCAGAGGCTGGGCCACAGGGCCACGGCCCTTCCTGGGTGGGAAACAGGAACCTTCCATCCTCTGCCCACAGAAGTCGAAGTCACACCCGTCCTGGGGCGAGCGTGGCCTGGCCTGGGCAGAGAGGCGCTGCCCCGGGGGCTCCCCACAGCCCGTCTCACCCAGTGTCCTGAGGCATCTCGGTGATACCTGGGTAACGTTTACACCGACTGCGGGATAGCACACACCCATGCGCAGAAATGAACGCACACACATGCACGAGTGCACACAGACCAGACATGTGTGCACACAGACATGCATTCACACACACAGCTGTGCACACACCACACACACAAGTGCACATAGCTGCACATGCACACACACATGGCCATGCACACAGCCATACAAGCACACACATGCACACGGTCATGCACACGGTCATACACACATATGCATGCACATGGGCACACACGCACACAAGCATACATGCAGACATGCACACAGGCATATATATGTACACACAGACATGCACACATGCATGCACACACACACTCCCACATACACATGGACACACTCAGGCACACACACAAGCATACATGCATGCACAGTGACTCCTACGCCGGTAAGAACTTGTTCACTGAGTTCTTCCCTCGGGGCCCTCGTGTGCCTCGTCACCTGACACCCTAATGGCCACCCTGGCTGCACCCACATGCCCGCGTTGGGTGTGCAGCTGCTTCATGCCAAGTGCTGCGTTTAAAACCCCTTCAAAAGCCAGGGAGCAGCCCCGTGGTGAATGCTGTTTGCCAAGCAGTGGTGAGTAATTTCCCAATTTTGTAAGATGTTTTCTCAAAATAAAGCTTAGTGTTACAGACGCATTTTAACGAAGAGAAGGGAAAGCAATTTTCCACCCAGGACTCGGAGGAGTCTGCAGCGGGAGAGGGTACCACCGCCGGCTCTGCGCCGCCCTGCACCCTCGCCTCCGTCGCTGCGAGCAACGGCGGTCCCGTCCCCTGCGGCCACCTCAGCGACTCCGCCTCCCAGACCCGGGAACAGACACCGTCGTTTGTCCCTTTTCCATCGTCCTCGGCACCGAGCACAGCCTTGGGCTGTCGTCGGCGCCGCCCGCTGGGCGCAGCGGCAGCGTGGACCTGGGTGCTGCCGCGTCTCGGGCCTCCTTCTCGGCATGGCTGGCCGTCACCTGGCACCCGGCCGTGGCTCCGCAGTCTCTCTCCCCTCGGGTCCGGGGGCGGAGAAGCCGCTCTGCTGCTGGGTCTGAGGCTCCGGAGGACTTTGCAGTTCACTCCACAAAATGTGCCGCTGGGCCTCCCCAGACCGGGGCGCACGGAGACTATGGACACACCAGGGACATGCGTTCTCTCCACCGCCACAGCTCCTGACGGGAGCCGGGTGATCCCGGAGCACAGTTATCAGAACAGAAACAGCATCTTCCCTCTCCAGGCCGGTGCAGCAGGGCTCTGCCATCACCCAAAGGCGTGCGCGAGGCTGGGTTTCAGGCACGGGCCCGTGTCTGTAACACTGCTGGCTGCTTCCTGTGTGAGGTCTCAGCGGCAGCCCCAAGGACCCCCAACAGGCCCAGCGGCGAGACCCCACTTCCTGGGCTCCTGCGGCTGATGGCTCACCAGAAGTCAGGGACACCCTCGAAGTTCAGGGAGCCCACCAGCCCCGCAGCCACGCCTTTCCCCCAGCGTGGCGCCCCAGCGGAACGCCAGGCAGCCGCAGCCACCGGCCTGCACCTCAGCAAGCGCTGCTTCTTCAGAACCTTTGTCCCTCGGTTCCCTTCTTGCTCAGAAGATAAGGAATGATCATCACCTGTCACCGCCGTCCGATCCCTTTTGTCAGCACCCACAGCTTCCGAAGCCGGCTGCTCCCCCGTGGGAGGCCGCAGGCCGTGGCTGTCAGTTCTGGTGGCTTCTTTCTGCCCAGCAAGTCTGCTGCTCACTCAGCTCAATGCATCCACTAGCTCCCCCGAGCACCATGCAGGTCTGGCCTTGCCCCTGGGGAGGGGGCACAGAAACCCAAGGGTGCCTCGGCCAGTGCCGATGAACCAGGGGCTCCACATACAAGACGAGGGACCTCGGTTCTGAAAGGTAAGACAAGGGCAGCAGGACAGGTGCACAGAGGGTGGCTTCAGGTGGCAGGTGGGGTGACCCAGTGACAGAGTGGGGGTGGGCAGCCTGCACAAAGGTGCAGACAGAACAGCACCGGACACTGCAGGCGGTGAGGACCGGGCCAGAGGTACCCCCCCAGCACAGCCTCGGTCTAACTAGGCAAAGGGCAGGGCCCAAGGGCTAGGTCTGGGCCGGGTAGGGAGCTCGGGGGAGGTCCCCAAGCAGATCGCATGTCATTCTTGGGCCCAGTCATTCCATCTGAAGGGTTTGATGAAGCCGGTGGGGTTCTGAGGCTCCAGCCGCCGCGGCACGCAGTCACCTCTGGTCCGGGAAGCTAAGGGCCTGACCATGGGGGCCGGCAGTTCCTGAGTCTGTCCTCCACCGAGAGGGCCCCGCTGACCTTGGGCAGCAGCCGTTGTGCCAAGCCCCTGCGAGCCGGGGGCGGGCTGCGCTCCGCAGAGAGGGAGGAGGCCAGCTGGGGCTGAGCACCTGCAGCGGAGCGGTCCCGGGACCAGACCACTTGGGAGGCCCAGGGGGTGGGGTGTGGACTGGAAGCTGAGGGGGCGGGGGGACAGACAGGCCACCGCCAGAAAGGAAGTGTCTGAGAGCACCTGACAGGACCTGCGGTGCTCTGGTTCCCTCGGTTTCCTGGCCCAGGCCACCCGCCTGGACTCGGATTTCACTTTACCCCTCACCCAAGGGCATTCCATTGGCCTTTAGGGAGAGGGAGGGAAAGACAGAAACGCATCCACTGGCTGCCTCCTGCACGAGGCATCCAGGACCCGGGCCGTGGAGGAGCCTGCCACCGAGGCACGTGCCCTTACTGCAATCGAACCCACAACCTTTTGGTGCACAGACAATGCTCCAACCAATGGGGCCACCCAGCCAGGGCGCTCTTGGTGTTTCTATTCCCGAGAACGCGGCGAGGCCGGGAGGGAGAAGGGCAGCAGGACAGCGCCCCCCCCCCCCGCCCCCCGCCCCGCTGTGTCTCACAGACACCTGCTCTGGCCCCCCTCAGGGCGGCGGCTCCTGCTGAACGCTGTGCTCCGCAGGCTCCGGGAACTGGGCCCCAGGAGCAGGCTTCCTGCTTAGTTATCCGCCTCATTGGCTTCACAGAAAATGAAAACGAGAAAATGCACATGGAACAACTCCAACCCTTTCCATAACCAGAGGACTTAAGTCCTGTGTGTGCTAATAGTGCTAGAACCCATCCCATACACCCTTTTAATTGATTTGCAATTAAACATCATAAAGTCAATCGTAGCCTGAGCTTCGCGCCCACAATCCTGAGCCGCCCCCGGATCCCCGCACCTTCTCCTGCTCTCCAGTCTGGCACACGGACACGGACACGCACAGACACGCCGGCCCTGTCCCGCTGGTGGCGGTGCTGTTTGTATTGAAAACCTCCGAGAGGCCGCTTTTGCCCAGCAACACCAGCCCAGGGAGGTGGTGTGTCTGAATGTCTCCTCTAACGAGACAGAAGCAACCAGCATCCCGCCTTAGTTACCAGCCACCCTCCGAAGAGGAGCCTCAGCGGGGAGTTTTAGCAACAACGTTAAGAGCAGCTAATGAATGGGGAAGAGAAACCCTACTAAGCAGCTTTCTAATAAGGTAACAAAGTGGTGGCTGCTACATCCCGAAGGAACGACTGCTGCTGACTTCCGTCGCAGACCCACCGGGGCTGTGGCCTGTGCCCGGAACCCTGTCCGCTCCCTGTCCGGCCTGGGCTCAGCCTTCGGCGCTCCTCCGCCTCCCGCCCAAACCTCAGCTCTGAGAACACCGCTCCGTCTTCTGGCCCCAGGGCTGTCTCCCCGGACGCCCTGCCTCCGGCTCTCTCCCTCTGAGCCTCTCGGCCGCCTCCTCCAGGAAGCGTCCTTGACCACCCAGGCTCCCCTGCTCCATCATGGCTCCGCTTGTCTCCACCGCCACACTTTCCACAGCTTCACGAACTGCTGGTTCACAAACGCGATTCTTTTCATCAGGAGAAAAAGGCATCTGGAAAGAGGTCTGCTGGGCCGTTCTAAGTCCCTCCAGGGAGCCCGGTCTATGTGGATGCAGACGTGGGCACCGCCCAGCACGTGTGCGGCTACAGGCAGAGCTCCAATGCCGCTGCCGCCCCGGGTGGGAAGGAGGGTGCATGTCGCAGGGCCGGGAGCCCAGAGAACTCCCGGTAGAAGGGTGTCAAGGTCAAGTGATGCCAAGGCCAGCCTCGTCCCTGGGCAGGGTACGGCCAGGCCGGGGGACCACCCTGCACCGGTCTGCTGGCCAGGCTCCTCGTGTCAGGGCCCCTCATGGGGCACTGGGAGCCACGGTCGCGGCCACTCTCCTGGTCTGACTGCTCCTCACGTCCCCACGGCTGGAGCTGTCGCCCTCCCACCCGCCCTTGCTTCTCCATTACTTACGCCAGGAGGCGCCCGGAGGCTTCCTGTGCAGAGCAGCTCTCCAGTGCCAGCCAAGGGCTCGTGTGGAGGCCAGTCTCTGGTGCGGTACCTGTGCCCGTCTGCGGGCTGTTCACAGCTGCCCGCCCCTGCTGACCCTGGGCCGTCACTGCCGTCCAGGCGGCCTGCAGGCAGAGGCCCCCCTTGGGGGGGGGCGGGGGCTGGAGAGGTTGGAGATGAGCTTCATCTCCTTCCTGGGTCTGCTGTCCTGGGGCGGAGGGGAGAGGGAGGGAATCCGTCTCCCACCCTCAGCCCAGGTGCCCGTCCTCCAGTCCTCCACAGCCCCTCACCCCACCGTCTACGCCCCTGCTGAGTCTACTCTCCCTTCTCCCCTCCCTCTCCCCACCACATCCATGCCTGGCCCGCATGGAGCACCTCTCCCTGAGAGCTCTGGCTGCAACCTCAGGGTCACATGAGAGCCACCCTCCCTGGCAGGCGGTGGTGACAGAAGACCCTAACCTGGACTCCATCTGCAGCCTCTGGCCCTCCTGCAGAGGCACAGACCTATGGGGACATAGGCCCTCGGGACACAGGCCCTTGGGGGCACAGATCCCTGGGGGCACAGACTCTTGGGGGCACAGACTGGCAGGGTTTGCTGACCTCGGTCCCTCCTCCAACCCCTTCCTCAGAGCGCCTCCCCCCCAGGGCAGGCTGGGCTCCGTCCTCCCTGGGGTGCCCCTCGTTTTGCAGACAGTGTCCTATCGGGTGCAGAGGAGGTGCCCTCTGCTGAACCAGGGTCCCAGGAGGGAGCCCGTGTGAGGTGGACGGGCACACCTGGGAGGGGAGGGCCGGCAAGGACCTGAGCGCCTGGGACCGTCGCCCTCTCCCGCCCCCCCCGCCCCCGCCACGTCCATAGCAGAATCGAGAGTTGAGACGCCTGACACTCCCGTGGCCTGGGCTGACCTCCAGGGCCCAGCGAGGAGCACACAGCTCTCCCGTGGCGTGGACTTGGCGGGTGAGAGTGGGCGCAGAGGCCTGGTGAGCTCAGCACTCGGGAGGAGAGGCAGTTGAAGAGGAACGGGCAGCAGGAACTGCGGACGCAGAGACCAGACGATGGGGTGGGGGTGGACACCCCGCCCACTGGTTCCTGCAGCGCTGGGAGCTGAGCCTCAGGGCTGGGGACGCACTTGGTGCTGAGCTCAGAGCTCAGGGGACCTCGCTCGTCCTGATTGGGCTCCGCTGCCGCCCGGCCCCGGCGTGGACAGGGCCAGCCTGGCTTCCGGCGCCGGTGGACGTGGCGGTGGGCCGGCGCCGGCGTGGACAGGGCCAGCCTGGCTTCCGGCGCCGGTGGACGTGGCGGTGGGCCGGCCCCGGCGTGGACAGGGCCAGCCTGGCTTCCGGCGCCGGTGGACGTGGCGGTGGGCCGGCGCGGCGTGGGAGGCGCCTCCCGGGGCAGGCGGGGCTGAGGAGGTTGCGGGGTAAACCTGACGGAGGCGTCGGCTTCCCGGCCGGAGAGGACCCCTCTTCCCTCCCAGGAGAGGACCCGGGCCACGGAGGCCAAGCGGACGCCCCCTCCTCCCAGAGCCACGTCCTGTCCTTCCTCAGGAAACAGTTCCCTGCTGAAAGCAGCCTGCCATGGCCGCCGTGCCCTCAGACCCGCCGCCCGCACCGTCGCAGCTCAGACCCCGTCTCTCGTCTCCGTCTTCCGAACCAGGCTGCCCGGAGCGCCGTCTCTTCAGGAGGCTGCCCCTCCTTCCTGCGCGGCCTCTGCCTGAAGCTCCGGAGCGCCTTCGCTAGCGGCCTCACGGCGAGCTGGTGCTGAGAGCCGGCTCTCAGGAGCCAGCGGGCAGCCTGGCCCTGCCCTGGGAGCCGCCGGGGAAAGTGGTCATGGAGCACCCGCTGTGGGCTGCGCCTCCGGAAAACTGTCCGCTCGGGCGGGAGGCGTCCGAGCACCTCGCTCGCTCCTCGGCCGCTGGCAGCCCACATGCAGGCGCGGCTCCGGGATCGAGTCCTTTGCTCTCCTCGTGGCCAAGGCCGTGGGTTCCCTGAGCACGGGCAGTCAGCGCCGGTGTCAGCACGCCCTCACCCCGGGGCCTGCCTCTGTTCCAGGCAGCGAGGCGTCACTCGCAGAGCCACGTGTTCCTTGGACGTCTCAGGACCCTCCACCCCCGACACAGCGCCCTCGGCTGGCTCTAGGAGGGGGAGGACATGACCTCTCGTGGCCGCTCAGGCGCCCTTCCGTGTGTGAGGACAGATTGCTTACTGGGTATTTGCAAAAGAAATGACTTTGCCCCGAAAGTTTAAGTAGAAAGCAAAGGAACGCCATTCTGAGACCGCAGCTGACCAAAGGAGCTGGGACATCCTGCCCTCTTGCCCCCTCCGTGCCTACTGGTGACGCTCACCACCTGGAAAACACAGGCCCTTCCCGCGGAGCCAGGACCATCAGCCAACATGTGCCTGTCCTGCCTGTGGGAGCCAGCTGGCCCTGGCCAGGTGCACCGGCTCACAGGGGCATCGGCCTGAGCCAGGGGGGCCCGACCGGCAGCACCCCACCAGCAATGCCCTGGTGTGTGCGCGCTGAGTGGCTGTTTATCGGTGTCTGTCACCCAAACGCCTGCTCCCTGGGTGGGACCCAAGGCCTCCCGGTGCCGGACACCTGCCGCTGCTGTTCCGGTAAACACAGGCCGGAACGCCAGACCCGCAGGAGTCCCAGGCTTGGGGGCCTGCAAGCCTGAAACTTGTGCTGCGCGGTGATCGGAGCCTCCAGGACCTGGTGCCATCAGAGCCGGATAGCACCGGAAGAGAGGCCTTCCCGCACCAGCTCCACTCGGCCAGCGGCACAGGCGCATGCCCCGTGGCGTGTGTGAGGGCATGGCACACCAATAGTACCATTCTTTGGTGCCTGTGCACTACTCTCAGTGAACATATGTGTAAATGTACACATGCATGTACACACATAGACAGCCAGTCCTTGAACAACATGAGTTTCCACGGCAGAGTACACTTATGTGGATTTTTTTCAGTAAATACGATTAATGTATTTTCTATTCTGTACTGTCTTCTACAAAGCACTTTCTCTTCTCCAGCTTACCTTCCTGTAAGAGTACAGTGTGTGGCACACACAGCAGACAACCATGTGTTAGCTGGCTGTAGTTTGGCAGCATTGGGCTCTTAGTCATTAAGGTTTTGGGGTCAAAAGCAAAACGTAGATTTCCATCTGCCTGGGGCTGGGAGTCTCGTTACTCAAGGCCAGCTGTATACATTATAAGATGATGTGCCAATTTGGGGAAAAAAGAAAAAAAGAAGTTGGCTGTTTTTTATAATGAAGTACAAATGTAATCCAAACAGATTATGTTTTATATATTTAGAAGAAAAACAACACTTACTAAAACAGTGGAGGAAAGTTTGGTGGCAGTATTTCATTTTAAAAAATGACCTTTAAAAACAGATTCCAGTTCTTCTAAAAGTTAGTGTGCCCAGTTCTTCCAAGTGTGAACAAAGTAAGCAAAGATGGATCCTCCAGTGACACCGAGACATCTTGTTAATGTCCAAATGTAAAAGCTCATCAAGAAAGACGTGGTTTTCTAAGAGGTAAACAAATGAAGTATCATGCATCCACAGCAAGCCACGAGCACTTCAAATCTGAGTCTGTCTATAAAGACTTCCATTGCGAGGAAGAAAAATGTTATAAAAAGTTTGCATGATAATCCATTGAATACGAAGTATGGGTGGCCCCTGAACCCCACGCCTCACCCCTGTGCCACGGGGACGTCACTACAGCAGTCCCTCGGTGTCTGAGGGTTGGTTTCCTTTTCCCTCCCATAAAACGGCCCCAAACGGAAACCAAGATGGAGGCCTTGATAAGCACCTAAGCTGCTGCTTCATTCAACAATTTCAAAACAACAACTAAAAACAGAACGACATCACCCAAAACCATAGGAAAGCTGGCGGAGTGGGAAATCTACAACCAGAAAGAAGGAGAGAGGCTCACGGATCAGGGAGCTTCAAAGCGCTGACGTAGGGAGACATGCGCACGGAGAGGAAGGGCGGCCAAGTGCCTGGCTGGAGGGAGGGGAAAGGAAGCCCCCGACTGCACTGAACCCCAGTTCCAACTGCACTGAACCCAACCCCGGCTGAAACCCTGTGGACCAAGGCTCGTACGGGTGGAGTCTGGACTGTAGAGAAAAGCACACGGAGACTCAGAGACTGGGAGACTCGGGGGACCTGGGAGCTGCAGCTGGCAGGGTTCTAGAGGTGCGTGCACCAGTGAGTGTGTGCAGAGGTCTGACTGTGGAGGTTGCCACAGCCTCTCTATAGAAGAAGGAATTGGAAGCTCCTGACCGCACTGAATCCCAGTTCCAACTGCACTGGGATTAAAAATATTATACAGAGACCCAACCCAGTTTCAGCAAGCCCCTAAGGCACCCATGCTCTTACAAGGGGAATTTGGACTGTCAAGTGGAAATTCAGGGGATCCATGGAAGGCGAGCACACAAGGGCAGGGCTGATGGGAAGCCAAGATTGTCGTCTCAGCCCTGAGACTCTGCCCCATCCAAGCTGAGCACAGAGGCTTTTGCAATTTTGCAAGTCTGATCCTATAAGACTGTCTCCAATACAGAAAGTATCTGGCTTAGACACGCTGATACTCACATCCAATAGGTCTGGAGGTCAATTCCTCCCAGTGATACCAACAACAATCAAGTCTTAACTACAACAAGGCTGTACACACAGTACACCAAGAGTGTCCACCTCAGGTAACTGGGAGGCTGACCCACCGGCCCATATAGGACACCTACCACACAAAGCCACCCTAGCAACTCAGGGAAGCAGCGAAAATGAGACAAGGAAACAGACGAAACGAAAGAAATGGAGGAGAACAAATGACTGGATATAAAGTTCAAAACCACGGTTATAAGGTTTTTAAAGAATTTCCTAGAAAAGGCCAATAAATTTAACGAGACCCTCGAAGATATGAAAAAGGACCAACTAGAAATTAAAAATACACTAATTGAAATTAAAAATATTATACAGAGACCCAACAGCAGACTAAAGGAACCAAGAATCAAGTCAAAGATTTGGAATACAAAGAGGCAAAGGACACTCCTCGGGAGAAGCAAGAAGAGAAGAGAATCCAGAAAGTTGAAGATAGTGTAAGAAGCCTCTGGGACAACTTCAAGCATACCAACATCAGAATTATGGGAATGCCAGAAGAAGAGAGAGAGCAAGATACTGAAAACCTATTAGAAGAAATAATGACAGAAAACTTCCCCTACCTGGTGAAAGAAATAGACTTTCAAACCCAGGAAGTGTACAGAACCCAAAACAAAAGGAATCCAAAGAGGATCACACCAAGACACATCATAATTAAAATGCCAAGGGCAAAAGACAAAGAATTTTACAAGCAGCAAGAGAAAAACAGTTAGTTACCTATGAGGGAGCACCCATATGATTATCAGCTGATTTCTCAACAGAAACTATGCAGGCCAGATGGGAGTGGCAAGAAATATTCAAAGTGATGAATAGCAGGAACCTACAACTAAGATTACTCTACCCAGAAAAGTTATCATTCAGAATTGAAGGGCAGATAAAGAGCTCCACAGATAAGAAAAAGTTAAAGGAGTTCATCACCACCAAACCAGTATTATATGAAATGCTAAAAGGTGTTCTTTAAAAAGAGGAAAACAAAGAAAAAAGTAAAGATAAAAATTATGAACAACAAATACATATATACCAACAAGTGAATCTAAAAGTCAAGTGAATTAAAAATCCGAGGAACAGAATAAACTGGTTAATAAGATAGAATTAGAGGCATAGAATGGGAGGGATTGATAATTCTCAGGGGGAAAGGGGTGTGCAGGAAGAGACTGGACTAAAATCGTACACCTATGGATGAGGACAATGGGCGGGAGGTAAAGGCAGAGGGTGGAGTGGAACCGGGTGGAAGGGGGCTATGTGGGGGAAAAGGAGAAACAATTGTAATAATCTGAGCAATAAAGATTTATTAAATTTAAAAAAAAAAAAAAAGCAACACAAAAAACGGCCCCAAACAGTGGCCGCAGTCAGCGCTATCAGCCTGGTGCTAGCACAGGAAGTGCAGCTCCCCCAGGGCTGGCTGAATCAGATGTGAAACCTGGGGCACGGTGACTGCAGGCATATCGACTGCACAAGACCCACGTGTCCATGGCTCCCACAGGCTGAGGGACAGCTGGACTCAAAGCTTTGAAACACTTTTAAGTCAGGTGCATGAGTCACACAGGAGCAGGCCCACAAGCACACGGGTTCTGCGCAGATTGCCCGTGACCACGGGACAGATGCTAGGAGGCAGCATTGGGGCGAGGGGGACGGATGCTTCTGGAAGGCAGCGTGAGGGCTGCCCTGGGAAGTGTTTGCGGTGGCGCTGCCACTTCGCTCTCTGGGGGGATACGTGGGTCCACCTACTCTCCAGGAAGAAGGGGCCATCCACACAGAGGTCAGAGGTCAGGTGGCTTCCTCAGAAACAGCCCTTGCTCTCACTCAGAGGCCTGTGCATCCCGACCTACAGAAGGATGCCTGCTCTTTCCTTTAAAGATTCTTGATACCTGGCCGGTGGCTCAGTGGTTAGAGCACCGGTCAGTGCACCAGAAGGTCTCAGGTTTAATTCCTGGTCAAGGGCACATACCTGGGGTGCATGTGGGAGGCAACCAATCAACATCTCTCTCCCTCTCCCTCTCTCTCTCTCTCTCTCTCTCTCTCTCTCTCTCTCTCTCTCTCTCTCTCTCTCTCTCTCTCTCTCTCTCTCTCTCTCTCTCTCTCTCTCTCTCTCTCTCTCTCTCTCTCTCTCTCTCTCTCTTTCTCTCTCTCTCTCTCTCAAAAATATCATATCCTCGGGTGAGGATAAACAAAAAAAATCTCTTTATGTTCCAACACTAACTACCATTCTATCATTCTTAGGGCACTGACCTCTAACCTATCCAACACCACCATCTTTTTCTCTTTCAGAAACTTTGTAAAATGTATCGAGGGACAACATCGCACCCCGTGGAATAAAGCAAAATATCAACCTGTTCCGTCTCCCTGGGACCCCGGGAGAGGGGAGCCGAGGTTCACCCAGAACTCGCTTGTAGTCTGGCATTAGCCAGTGCAGAGGTAGTGATGTACAAACAGCGCTGAGACGTCACCTCATCTTGTCAGTGCACATGGCGTTTATGGCCGAGCCACTCGCACCCAATGATGACTCACCATGACCTGCTAGAAGGAACATCGACATTGTTTGCCAACGCCTGCACCGGCGCTCACCTCTCCCAGAAGCTTGTGCATGGACACCTGGGTACCCAGCCAATCAGGAGATCGAGCGGGGCAAGACGTGCCTGCGGCGGCGGCCAGACCGTGTGGCCGGGCAGGACGCCCCGGCCCGGATGGCCATGCTGCAGTTGATCAGTGGTGGCTGCCCAAGGTGGCAGTGTTGTCCACCGTCCACTGCGACCATCTGATCGAGGCCCAGGTCAGGGTGAGAAAGTCCTTCTTTGGGCCAAGGACATAAACCAGGAAGTGTATAATTTCCTGGCAACTGCAGGTGCCAAGTATGTCGTGGGCTCTCCGGCCTGGCTCTGGAATCATTCACCAGATCATTCTGGAAGACTATGCATATCCTGGGGCTCTTCTGATTGGCACTGATCCCATACCCCAAAGGCAGCGGCCTGGGGCCATCTGCATCGGAGTCGGTGCTGACGCAGCGGACGTCATGCTGGGTTCCCTGGGAGCTGAAGTGCCCGGTGACTGGTGTGAAGCTGGCGGGCTCACTTTCAGGTTGGACCTCACCCAAGGTGTGACCTTAAAGGAGGCAGGAATCCTCACAGTGGGAGGTGGCACGGGCACACTGTGGAGCACCATGGGCCTGGCATGGTGACTATCTGCAACCTGAGCGCAGAAATCGGGGCCACACTTCAGTGTTTCCTTATAACCACAGAATGAAGAATTAGCTGAACAAGACAGGCCTAGCTGAGGAGTTCAAGGGTCACCGGTAACTGACCCTGGCTGCCATTGTGACCAAGTGATTGAAATGAACCTTAATGAGCTGAAGCCACTCATCAACGGGCCCTTCACCCCTGATCAGCTCCCTCTATGGCATAAGTGGGTGCTGTGGCCCAGAAGGAAGGCGGGCCTGTGGACATCAGAGTGGCTCTGATCGGCGGCCGCACCAACTCCAGCTATGAGGACATGGGACATTCGGCAGCTGTGGCCAAGCAGGCGCTGGCTCATGGACTCAAGTACAAGTCCCAGTTCACCATCACACCCCGCTCTGAGCAGATCCCCCACCCCTGAGCGGGACGGTCTGCACAGGCCCTGAGGGATGTGGGTGGCATTGTTCTGGCCAATGCCTGTGCCAGTGGGACATAAAGGACATCAAGAAGGGGGAGAGGAACACGATCATCACCTCCTACAACAGGAACTGCACAGGTCGCAATGACGTGAGCCCTGAGACCCATGCCTTCGTCACATCCCCAGAGACTGTCACAGCCCTGGCCATTGCCGGCAGCCTCAAGTTCAACCCAGAGACTGGCTTTCTGACAGGCAAGGATGGTGAGACGTTCAAGCTGGAGGCTCCCAATGCAGATGAGCTTCCCCACATGAATTTAGACACTGACCCTGGGCAGGGCACCGCCAGGACCCTCCCAAGGATGGCAGTGGCAGCGGGTAGGTGTGAGCCCCACTAGCCAGCGTCTGCAGCTCCTGGAGCCTTGTGACAAAGGGATGACAGAGACCTGGAGGACCTTCAAATCCTTATCAAGGTCAAAGGGAAGCGTACTACTGACCACATCTCAGCTGCTGGCCCCTGGCTCACATTCCATGGGCACCTGGACAACATCTCCAACAAAGTGTTCATTGGTGCCATCAACATTGAAAATACAAGGCCAACTGTGTGCAGTGCCGTCCCCAGGAGGTTGGTCCTGTCCCTGACACTGCCTGCTACTATAAGAAACATGGCACCCGGCGGGTGGTGATTGGAGATGAGAACTATGGCGAGGGCTCAGGCCGGGAGCATGGCACGAACCCTGAGGGGGTCGGCCATCATCACCAAGAGCTTTGCCAGGACCCACAAAACTTACCTGAAGAAGCAGGGCCTGCTGCCCCTCACCTTTGCTGACCCTACCGACTACAAGATTTACCCCCTGGACCAGCTGACCATCAGGGCCTGAAGGACTTTGCCCCTGGCAAGCCACTGAAATGCATCATTAAGCATCCCAACTGGACCCAGGCGGCCGTTCTCCTGAACCACGCCTGCACTGAGAGCCAGGTCAAGTGGCCCCACGCTGGCAGTGCCCTCAACGAAACGAAGGAGCTGACGCAGCAGGTCCCGCTGCCCTCAGACTCAGCGCCCGTGTCCCCACGGAGTGCTGCATGTCACCAGAAGCAGATCGGACTGACCCCCGCGGCTTCCTGCACTGCGAGGGCATGGCCAGGCCTCCTGCCCGCCTGCCCTCAGCCCACGGAGCGCGTGGTGGGAGGGTGCTCCCTGTTTTTAGTCTGGTTCAGGTCCTGAGCACCTCCATGCAGCTATATTGATTTTAATGACAAGACTCCGATCTAACATTTCTCTCCTGTCTGACCATTTCACCGGTGGCTGAAGGACTTTAAAGAACCTTTTGATCTTGCAAGGAAAATAAGAATTCAAATTCAGTGACTATTAAAAGAAATAAAAAAGAAAGTACTGAGGCAATAAGATATTTTTTCCTGAAATTATTGTTTTAGGTTTGCAATTTATTTTTTAAAACTCCTCAGACACACCTTGAAGCTTGATGGGTCTCAATGCAGCGCAGAACCCCACGAGTCATGGATCCTGATGAACATGCAACCCCTCCATGGTGGACTCTACCACCAGCCCTTAAAAACTCGATCTGGAAAGTTCATGCATGAGCAGGATGTGGAGGGCTGGTGGTCAGCTACCTTGCTAGCTAGCCACCTGGAAGCTGATGCAGAGTGCCAAGATCCATTCAGGTCTAGGCTGCCTGCTGATTCTTTCTTGCAGTGTGGGTTCCTAAAAGATCTCTCCCTACTGAGACCTACCAGGGAAACACCTACCTCGATGGAGAGATAAATCAACGGAGGAGAGATACAGCCAGAAAAGAGAGACCACGGGGAGACAAAGAAACAGCCCACAAATGAAAGAAAAGCAGGCATCACTAGAAAAAGAAGTAAACGAGTTAGAGGCAAGCAACCTACCAGAGCAAGAATTCAGAGTAATGATCATAAGATGGCTAAAAAGAATGGAAGACAAATTTGACAATATGAGTAAGACCCAAGAGGAAATGAAGAAAAACCAAGAGGAAATGAAGATGACTCAAGAAGAAATGAAAAATGACATCGCTACTATGAAGAACTCAATAGAAAGCACCAAGAGCAGACTAGAAGAAGCAGAGGACCGCATCAGTGAGCTAGAAGACAAGATGGAAAAAAATACCCAATTAGAGCAGCTTCTAGAAGAAAAAAAAAATTAAAAGGCAGGAGGAGAGCCTACGGGAGCTTTGGGACAATGCAAAACAAAACAATGTTCGAATAATAGGGGTTCCGGAAGGAAAGAACACTGAGGTAGACATGGAAAACATATTTCAAGAAATAATGACAGAAAACTTTCCCGAGATAGAGAAGAAAAAACCCACACAAATCCAAGATGCTCGCAGAGTCCCAAGCAAAATGGATCCCAGAAGACCGACACCAAGACATATTATAATTAAATTGGCAAACACCAACGACAAAGTAAGAATCTTAAAAGCAGCCAGAGAGAGACAGAAAGTTACATATAAAGGAACCCCCATCAGACTAACAACTGATTTCTCAACAGAAACTTATCAGGCCAGAAGGGAATGGGATGAAATATCCAAAGTCATGCAAAGGAAGGGTCTGAATCCAAGAATACTGTACCAGGCAAGGCTATCAATCAAAATTGAAGGTGAAATCAGGAGCTTCACAGACAAAAAAAAAGACTAAAGGAATTTATCTCCACCAAACCAGCAATGCAAGAAATGCTAAAGGGTCTGCTGTAAAAATAAAGAAATAGGAAGCGAAGAAGGAACACAGGGGTATAGAATAAAAATGGCATCAAATGAGTACCTATCATTAATAATATTAAACATAAATGGTTTAAATGCTCCAATCAAAAGACATAGGGTAACAGATTGGATAAGAAAACAAGACCCATACATCTGTTGTCTACAAGAAACCCACCTCAGAAAAAAAGATGCTCACAGACTGAGGGTGAAGGGATGGAAAAAGATTTTCAGGCAAATGGAAATGAAAAAAAAGCTGGGGTAGCAATACTTAGATCTGAAAAATTAGATCTCAGAGTGAAGGACAGAACAAGAGATAATGAATGCCACTTCATAATACTAAAGGGAGCAATCCAACAAGAAGAAACAACCCTGGTAAATATATATGCACCCAATACAGGAGCACCCAAATACATAAAAAAAACTACTGGAGGACATTAAGGGAGAGATTAATAGCAATACAATCATAGTAGGAGATTTTAATACCCCACTGTCATCCTTCTACAAATCATCTAAACAAAAAATCAGCAAAGAAATATCAATCCTAAATGACTCACTAGACCAGATGGAATTAATTGACATCTTCAGAACACTGCACCCCAAAGCCACAGAATATACATTCTTCTCAAGTGCACATGGGACATTCTCAAAGATAGACCACATTTTGGGACATAGGCAAAGTTTCTTCAAATTCAAGAAGATAGAAATCATATCAAGCATCTTCTCAGATCATAATGGCATAAAACTGGAAATTAACTACAATAAAAATAATCCAAAGAAATCAAACACATGCAGACTAAACAGCATGCTATTAAACAAGGACTGGGTTACCAGAGAAATCAAGGAAGCAATTAAAAACATCCTGGAAACAAATGACAATGAAAACACAACTATCCAAAATCTATGGGAGACAGCAAAAGCAGTTTTGAGAGGGAAGTTCATATCCCTACAAGCCTATTGCAAAAAACTAGAAAAAATGGTAACAAATGATCTAACTCTACAACTCAAAGAGTTAGAAAAAGAGCAACAAGAAAAGCCCAGTGTAAGCAGAAGGAAGGAAATAACAAAAATTAGAGCAGAGATAAACATCATAGAGACCAAAGAAACAATACATAAAATCAACAAAACCAAGAGCTGGTTCTTTGAAAGGATAAACAAGATAGATGACCCTCTAGCCAGGCTAACCAAGAAACAAAGAGAGAGGACCCAAATAAACAAAATCAGAAATGAAAGAGGTGAAATAACAACAGACCCTGCCAAAATACAAAGGATTGTTACAAAATACTATGAACAACTCTATTCCTACAAACTGAACAACCTGGAGGAAATGGACATATTCCTAGAGAAATACAACCTTCCAAAACTCAAACAGGAAGAATCTATAAATCTCAATAAAACAGTAACTTAGGAAGAAATTGAAACAGTCATCAAAAAGCTTCCAGCAAACAAAAGTCCAGGGCCAGATGGCTTCACAGGAGAGTTTTACAAAACATTCAAGGAAGAACTAAAACCTATCCTCCTCAGACTATTCCAAAAAATCCAAGAGGAAGGAACACTTCCAAACTCCTTCTATGAAGCCAGCATCACCTTAATACCAAAACCAGATAAAGACAACTCAATGAAAGAGAATTACAGGCCAATATCCCTTTTGAACATAGATGCCAAAATCCTCAACAAAATTCTAGCAAATCGGCTCCAGCAGAGCATCACAAAGATCATACACCACGACCAAGTAGGATTTATTCCAGGAATGCAAGGATGGTACAATATCCGCAAATCAATAAACGTGATACATCACATAAACAAATTGAAAGATAAAACTCATATAGTCATATCAATTGATGCAGAAAAAGCATTTGATAAAATCCAACGCCCTCTCCTGATAAAAACTCTCAGCAAGGTGGGAGTACAAGGATCATACCTCAACATAATAAAAACTATATATGATAAACCCACAGCCAACATCATACTCAATGGGCAAAAACTAAAACCATTCCCTCTAAGAACAGGAACAGGACAGGGTTGCCCACTCTCACCACTCCTGTTTGACATAGTACTGGAAGTACTAGCCACTGCAATTAGACAAGAAGAGGCTATAAAAGGCATCCAAATTGGAAAAGAAGAAGTAAAATTATCCTTATTTGAAGATGACATGATATTGTACATAAAAAACCCAAAAGACTCCATTAAAAAACTAATTGACTTAATAAATGAACTTGGCAATGTAGCAGGATACAAAATTAACGCCAAGAAATCTATGGCATTTCTATACACCAATAGTGAACTTGCAGAAACAGAGACTAAAAAGGCAATCCCATTTACCATCACACCAAAAAAATTAAGATACCTTGGAATAAACTTAACTAAGGAGGTAAAAGACCTATACATGGAAAACTACACGACACTGAAAAAAGAGATAGAGGAAGATGTAAACAGATGGAAGAACATACCATGTTCATGGATTGGTATTGTAGAATCAACATCATCAAAATGTCCATACTTCCCAAAGCAATCTATAGGTTCAATGCACTCCCAATTAAAATACCAATGGCATATTTCACTGACCTAGAAAAAAACTCTTCAAAAGTTCATTTGGAACAACAAAAGACCCCGAATAGCCACAGCAATCCTGAGAAAGAAGAGTAAAGTAGGAGGGATCTCAATACCAGATTTCAAACTGTATTACAAAGCCACTGTTCTCAAAACAGCCTGGTACTGGCACAAGAACAGACATATAGATCAATGGAATAGAATTGAGAACCCAGATATCAACCCAAATCACTATGCTCAGTTAATATTTGACAAAGGAGGCACGCACATACAATGGAGTCAAGACAGTATCTTCAATAAATGGTGTTGGGAAAATTGGACAGATACATGCAAAAGAATGAAACTGTATCACCAACTTACACCATACACAAAAATAAACTCAAAATGGATACAGGACTTAAACATAAGACGGGAAACCATAAAAATACTAGAGGCATCCACAGGCAGCAAAATCTCAGACATATGCCAAAAGAACTTCTTCACTGATACTTCCCCTAGGGCAATGGAAGCTAAAGAGAAAATAAACAAATGAGACTACATCAAAATAAAAAGCTTTTTTACTGCAAAGGAAACCATCAACAAAACAACAAGAAAGCCTTCTGTATGGGAGAACATATTTGCAAATGTTACCACTGATAAAGGTTTAATCTCCAACATCTACAGACAGCTTACACAACTTAATAAAAGGAAGATAAACGACCCAATTAAAAAATGGGCAATGGATCTAAATAGAATCTTCTCAAAAGAAGACAGAAGGAAGGCCAAGAGGCACATGAAAACATGCTCAAAGTCACTAATTATCCGAGAAATTCAAATCAAAACAACAATGCGACAAGTCAGAGTGGCCAACATCAACAAATCAACAAACGACAAGTGTTGGCGAGGTTGTGGAGAAAAAGGAACCCTTGTGCATTGCTGGTGGGAATGTAGACTGGTGCAACCACTGTGGAGAACAGTATGGAGCTTCCTCAAAAAACTGAAAATGGAACTCCCATTTGACCCAGTAATCCCATCCTAGTAATATATCCCAAGAAGCTAGAAACATCAATCAGAAAGAATATATGCACCCCTATGTTCATAGCAGCACAATTTACAATAGCTAGGATTTGGAAACAGCCTAGGTGCCCATCAGCAGATGATTGGATCCAAAAACTATGGTACATTTACACAATGGAATATTACGCAGCCATAAAAAAGAAAAAATTCTCATCGTTTGCAGCAACCTGGATGGAATTGGAGAACATCATGCTGAGTGAAACAAGCCAGTCAATGAAAGAGAGACACCACATGACCTCACTTATTTATGGATGATAAAGAACATTATAAACTGAAGAACCAAAAGATAGATATAGAGACAGTAAAGCAACAAGCAGACTGTCAAATTACAGCGGGGAGGTTGGGGAGATCTGGGGGAGGTAAGAGATCAACCGAAGGACTTATATACATGCATATAAGTACAACCAATGGACACAAAACTCTAGGGAGGGAGGGAATGTACAGGAGGGGGGGCATTGGTATATGTACAAAAATAATAATTTAATAAAAAATATATTATAAAAAACAAACAAACAAACAAAACCTCGATCTGAACTGCTGGGGTCCATGTAAACATAAATAGAAAACAGCATTTTAAAAATCCTCACCCAAGGATATGTTTTTGACTTTAGAGAGAGATAAACATTGATCAGTTGTGTCCTGTACCCACCGCAACCAAAGATCGAACCGGAAACTTAGGCATGTGTCCTGACTGGGAATCGAACCTGCAACATTTTGGTGTATAGGATGACACTTCAACCAACTGAGCCACCTGGCCAGGGCAGGAAATAGCGTTTAAAATTGTTTTTATTGATTGCTTTTATAGAGAGAGAAACATTGATTTGTTGTTCCACTTATTTATGGATTCACTGGTGGAATCTTGTATGTGCCCTGAGCAGGGATTGGCCTGTATCTAATCAACTGAGTCACCAGGCCAGGGCCAAAACAGTATTTTTGATTCAAGTTTGTGAATCTGTGGAATCGGAGGGCTGTTTTAGGCCATCATCTATATAATAAAAGCATAATATGCTAATTAGATCAGACATCCTTCCAGACAAAGCCAGGGCTGTGAGGGAAGCCTGGGTCCTGGGTGCCAAAGGGAAGCTGGTGCCGGCAGCTGGGGGATGGAAGGCCTACTCTTGCACAAATTTCATGCATTGGACCTCTAGTCTACCTATACCAATAAAAGAGAAATACGCAAATTGACCGTCACCCTATGACACCCACCAGCCAATCAGGAGTTAGTATGCAAATTAACCCAACAAAGATGGCGGCAGCCCTGCCCCCCAGCCACTCTGGTCCTCTAGGCAGCATGCATGCAGGTGCAAAGCGGTTGGGTGGGGTGGGGCGAGATGCCTGCTATGATGGTCGGGGGTGGGGGTGGGGGTGGGGAAGAGACGGAGGGAGCTACAGGAGCAGTGCTCTGGCTGGAGCGAAGACTGAAGGTGGCACCAGAACAAAAGCTTGTATCCCAGGTGCCAGAGGAAAATGAATGCCAGCAGCCAGGGGAAGGAAAGCCTATTGTATGAATCTTCGTGCAATAGGCTCAATGCAGGAGCTGCCCCCCTGGTGGTCAGTGTGCTCCCATATGGGAGCACTGCTCAGCCAGAAGCTGGGCTCACGGCTGGCAAGTGCAGCAGTGGCGGCGGGAGCCTCTCCTGCCTCTGCAGCATCACTAAGGACCCCTCGGCGAATGTCCAACTGCCGGCTTAGGGCGCAGGCTGGGATGAGGGACCTCCCCACCCCAGTGCATGAATGCTGTGCACCAGGCCTCTAATACATAATAAAAGGCTGATATGCAAATTGACTAAAAGGTAGAACTACTGGTCACTATGACGTGCACTGACCACCAGGGGGCAGATGCTCCACACCGGAGCTGCCCCCTGGTGGTCAGTGCACTCCAGGCTCATGGCTGGTGAGCACAATGGTGGTGGTGGCAGCCCATTCCTAAGCCATCAGTTGGACATCCCCTGAGGGCTCCCGGACTGCAAGAGAGCACAGTTCGGGCTTAGGGACCCCAACCCTGAGGGCACAAATTTCGTGCACTGGCCTCTAGTTTCATATAAAGGATTTGAGCATCTGTGGATACTGGTGTTGGGGGTAGGGCTGGAACCAATTCCCTGTGGGTACTGAAGGACAACTGAAGTTTTGGGGGAGTCAAAGCTTATATGTGGATTTTTTTCAGCATGGATGCCCCAACTCCTGTGTTGTTTGGGGTTTACCATAGACTATGTGAGTTCTTGATTCATGACTCTGGTAAGTTTAGAACCAAAATCATGAAATCTGTCGCCTCATTTGCTGATCCTGCTCTGCCAATCAACCAAAATAGCATCACAGCCCAACCTGGCCTGTTCTCCAGCAAACAGTCCATGTCGCTGGGACCTCAGGGTGTTCCCTGAAAGGGATTTTGTAGCGATTTCAACCCTCAGCCACCAGAAACACCTTTACAACAACTTCATCTCTAAATTTCCCTAGATCGTATTTCTAAAGGAAAAAAAATTATTAATCTGGATTGAAGAAAGGCACACATTTCATTTATTGTCTGTTCTTATTAAACAAACCAGGCTCATTATAGAATCAATATCAACTTAACCACCCTGGCCCTGAGAAGAGTGGAAAGGTCACTCTGAGAAATCCAAACACTTTTCCTGCTGGAAGGGCCAGATTTTAATCACAGATACTATTAATTAGGGCTGTCACTGGGACAATTTTTTTAATTATCACAAACTCAGTTCTAAGTATGCATTTTCAACCTGCATTTTGGTCAAAATTAGCCTTTTCTGCATGCGAGCCCAAGCTTTCCATTCTATCAATATTTTATATTTGAATTTCAAAGTATATCAAAGGACGCCAGGCTCTCTAATGGCTGCCTGCACGCGCTCCGCGGAAGAGCGCCGTGTGATCATTTATTTATGTCCGAGCAGGAGGCCCGGAGGAGCTGTGTCCTCCACGGACGCTCTGCTCCACAGGCTCGGGTGAATTCCCAGTGGCTGATGTGACATCTTTGCCAGGCTCCTTCAAACGCCATTCTTCTTTTGCTTTCATGCAGAGCTGCACGGGTGACAGAAGGCCCCCCCGCCCCCCACACACACATCCAGGTCGCCATTTCATTATAAGACTGAGGTGACCAGGCTGTGACCCCTCCAGAAAAACAGAGGGCTCTCCCTTCAGACCGCACCAAGAGTCTTGAAATGGGAAGAAGCCACCTCCTGGCCACTCAGCCTTTTATACTCCAGCCGCTCTGCCTAGGAGGGCCCTGGCACGCAGAGGGCTCAGAGGGCCCTTGAAGGACAGGGGCCGGGAGCCTTTCCCTTGTGACTCTGATGACAGGAGAATAGTAACTAGCACACAGGGTTGTAACATAGGTCGTGTTGTTTATAAGGCTTGTTACACATCACAGTCATGTGATTAGAGAAAACGCAGACTCGTCCCATGGGAGAAAACCTTTGCCAAGTCTATCCTGATTAGACGTTTAAATGAAGATTCAGTAAGTCACTGTCTCATGTGGGGAACACACTGGGAGTGGAAGGATATTTTATGTTAAAAGAAATCAGATGTCCTAATTGTCTATATTCTGAGCTTGCACTGATGCTCAGCCAGGAGGCTCAGCTCCTCACAGGACATGACTGAGTGTGGCCGTGGACACGGTACGGTTTCTGGAATGTCTGTGAACTCGTGCAGGTCCGCTGGGTCTGCACCTGCCTTCCTGGTCCGCACTGGCGCCCGATGTGCCCAGGCTCCCAGCACACCCTGCAGGCGTCCTGCAGAGACAGCGTCGCTTACTCCTTTTCACCATTAGGCCCCAGTTTATCCAAATCAGAGCAGCGTGCCGACGGGATGGGCAAGGACCTTTTCACACAAAACACCCAGGACGTCCGTGACGCAGGGACATCTTCAAACACCCATACCCCAATCTATCTTGCAATTCTGACATTTCCCATGAACATTTTCCCATAAGTGGCCAAACGGAGGAAGGTGCCAGATGAACATGCGTCATGTATTGTGCTTTTTGTCACGTTTCTAATGAGCTCCCCACTTTCCCGGCTAACGCGAGACTATCCAAGAACAAGCGTGCATGCATGCAGAGCCTGACAGCCAAGGTTTTGAGGTATTTACCAAAATGCTAAGAGGTGTCAAACTGTCCTCAGAAAGGCGCCTAGGAATGAGAACTGTGGGCGGGCGTGTGGGGGGTGGTGGTGAGTGAGGCTTTGTGTGTGACCTGTCTGTTCACAGCGCTGGGCGGGCGGGGCACGTTACCCGGTGGGCGCCGGGTGGGGGGGGGGGGCAGCGCTGGCGGCGGGCCGTTACCTGGTAGGCTGCGGTGGCGTCGGGGCCCGGGTCGCCCGCCAGGCCCCGGAGCTTCTCCCTGAGCCGGCGGTGAGAGTCGTGGCGCAGGCAGTAGATGACCCCCGAGGCCAGCAGGACGCCCAGGATGGCCGCGATGGACAGCAGCGTGAGCACCAGGAACTTGGTGGAGTCCTCCTGCTCCGCGGGCCGAGGTGGGGGCTGGAGCTTGCTCTTCTGTGGACCAGGAGAGAAGCCTGTTAGTCCCTAAGGAGGCCCCCACACGCCCCTGTCCACCCAGCCTCAAAGGCGCACCAGGAGGGGCGCCGCCCCTCAGCAGACGGTGGCGAAGGCAGTCATTGGCTGGTGCCTTCCGGCCATTGGTCAGATTTAACAAAACACAGCGCTTGGTGCCTAGAGTACGTCTTTTGAACAGGTGGTTGGGGATACAGCCTCCCCCAGTGCACCCCTCCTCAGCTCCCCGCCCCCCAGCCGGCAGCCCAGGGCACAGGCGGAGGTGGGGGTCCTGGGGCTGCGTAGTGTCCTGCCGGGGCCCCTCGCCGCCGCCCACCCGTCTCCGCAGGCTTCCCGGGGGTGGGGCGGCCTGAGGCTCCGGGCAGGGCAGGGTGGGGACCGGGGCCGGACTTGGGAGAGCCGAAGGCCTCCACTCTCAGTTTTTTGGGGTCCTTTCCGTATATCCCACTGGTCTCCACGCAGACCCGCCAGGAGCCGGGGGACGCCCGCTCCTCCGGGAGGCAGGGGACATCGGCCACCCGCACCCCCGGACCACAGGCATCGCCCGAGCCGGCGCCGCCTTCTCCGAGAGCAGCCCGCCCGCTCCGGCCCCCCGGCCCCCCGGGCCCCGGGCCCCCGGCCCTCCGGCCCCCGGGCCCCCCCCCCGGCCCCGGCCCCCCAACCCCCCCCCCCTACGGCCCCAGGCCGCCCGCCGTGCCCCCCTGGGCGGGAGGCCGCTCCGCGTTAGCCGGTACCTCCAGGGCACCCGCGGGGATCAGCCGCGGAGGGAGCCGCCAGGAGGAGCCAGGGAGAACGCGGCGAAGGGGAAGGTCCCAAAGGGGAAGGTCCCGGGCTCTGGGGCGATGCGGCCGGACGGGCTCCGGGCGGCCGGGGGCAGCAGGCTGGTCCCAGAGGAGGAGGGAGCGGCCTTCCCCCTCCGCCCACGCCAGCCGCGCAGCTGCGCCAAGCATGTCCACGCCCCCCCCTCCCAGGCCCTGCGCCCTCCCCGACGCCCCCTCCTCGAGGGGCGCAGCCGGCAGCGCGAGGAGCGGGTGGCCGATGGGGAGGTGGGTGTCCGGGACTCCCTCCCCCTGGACGGGGACGCCCGGATGCCCCGGGCGGTCAGGCGGGGGCCGGGCGGTCGGGGCGGGACCGGACTGGGCCGGGCTCGGGTGGGACCTGCGCCCCAGGAGGAGGTCCGAATGACACCGGGGGGCGGCCCCACCTGGCAGCTCGGAGGGGTTGGGGGACGGGCCTGGGCAGAGAGCCCGATGGCAACAAAGAGGCACGGGGCGCGCGCGGGGCGCCGTGCTCCCCACCCACCGCTCCCTGCGCAGGCGACGGGGACCCCGCGGTGCCCCTGGGTCCCGCCCGGGCGTCGGAGGAGCCACGCAGAGCCGCTGGCTGCGCCCAGACAAGGGCTCCTGACGCCCCCCCCCCCTTCCGCTCCCAGGCGCGAGGGGCCGGCGCGGTGAGGGGCGAGACCCGGCGCCGGTGTGGGCGGATGAGCCGCCTGCACCCACCCACGCGGACCGAGGCCCGAGCCTGCCCGCCCTTGGAGGGCACAGGGCTGTGCCTGCCCCGCCCGGGAGCCCGGTGAGCGGGGGAGCCGCCGGCGGGCGGCCGGTCCTCGTGGCGGGTCCTGGTCCTGGGAAGCCGCGTCACCGCAGCGTGGGCAGCGGAGGGCTCCCGGGCCGGGGCGCCTGGAATTTGCCCAAAGAAAAACGTCAGGAAGAGCCACTGCCCGCGCCCAGGCCCCCGCCGCCCTCCTGCTCCCCGCGCCAGCGGGCCAGCGGAGTGGCTGGAGGGGAGGCGGGGCGGCGGGAGGAGGCGCCCCCCCAGCCCTCTTTCTGTGGTCCCGGCCCCCGCGGCCTGTGCTGCGCTGTCGGGAAGAGACAGGGTGACAGTGGGCCCCCTACCTACAGCGGCCCACCAGCAAAGAGCCCCTCCCGCACCGCAGGGTGGCCAGGCTGGGGACTCTGGACACGGGGCTCTGGCGGCTGCTGTGACAGTGGGCGCCGCTGCTGAGGGACAGCAGGACCTGCAGGTCCCACCTGTCTGACCCCAGGCAGGACCTGGCCTGGCTGGGAACCTTCTGTTGCACTGGGTGGTCTGCGGAAGCTCAGGGGGAACCGGAAGAGTGACCCTGGGTCCCCAATGGTTCCAAGTCCTGCCTCTCCTGCCTGGTGCGTGCCCAGGCTCAGGAAGGAGTACTGTTGGCTGCAAGTCAGGTCTTAAGAACCCCGGAAGGAACAAACATTTACAGAAATTCGTTTTTTTAATTAAAGAGTGTGAATCCCTCCTTGGCATAGTGATTGAGTTTCAATAACTTTACGATTATTTATTTCTTTTCATGGAGTTAAAAAACAAAATACTTCAAACTCCTACTAACCAGGAGCTTGAGGAGAAAGACGTGAGTCTGCTAACAGCGTCATTGAGATTGATCCAACTCCAGTCCAAGTGGGATGTGGGGGCCCCTGCTCCCCAAGGCTGAGCTACTTGAAAGGCAGGTGCTCCCTGCAATCTCGCCCCGCACTGAGCGCTGCAGAGTGCCCACAACTAATTAGAGGCATCTTGCCAGTCTTGACTTGAAATTGAAAGAAAATAATGTTTAAATATTTATGACTTTGACATTTACAGTCGGGAGTCTTCTAAAAGCGGAGCAGCTCCTGTGCAGAGGCAGCTGGCTTTGCTGGAGTTTGGAGCAGGGTCAGAGGAAGGAGCAATACCGGAGAGAAAGGCTCAGCCACGGCCACGGGAGCACGGGTCTGGGGGTCTGGGGCCCTGGGCGGAGGAGACGCAGACAAGCACGTAGCTAACGTTGAGGTGCAGGAAAAGCATGGCATCTAAAAGAACCGGAATAACTAAGTCAGCTTTACATCAGAGGCACACTCTGCTTTCTTCAACCACCTCCCCTGCAGCTCCCTGAATTTGGAATTAAAGTACTGCAAATGCTGTGACTCACGTGGATGTGAGCAGAGACCATTGGAGCAGTTGCTCTTAAAGATTAGGATCTACAGATACTGTCCTGACCTAGTTAAACTATTTGATTTGTGTTCAGAAGCAAAGGTACACGAGCTTCCCTCACATTATCTTCTGAGCAATTTATGGCAAAATATCCTCAAAAAATAGTTTTAGCTGTCCGTGTGGTAAGTTTAAAAGAAAAGAAGCGAGACAAAAAAAGAACATTCTATATCCAAACTTGGCTGTGAGAACTGAGGGAGCCACATAAATAGGAAACTTTATGGTAACAAATATTTGTCGACAGGTAGCAAAATGTAGCATTTCCCCAGGCTGTGGTAACCAGCTAACAAGAACAGTCTATATCTAAGTAACTGACTTCAGTTTTGAAACACACTTGTATAGAAACAAATGGACACAGGCATTCAGTTTCATTAACATTGAACTTCCAAAATCATAGACTGTTCCTTTTGCTTCGTTTCTAAGGAATCTGCTTTGCAAACCCAGCCTTAGCACTCTCGCTTTTCTGTAACTCGAAGCCCACTGCCCTTGAATATTTAGAAATTTGTTTTAGACTCTGCTCATGAGTTGCTATAACAAATCTGTTTTTGGTTTCCCAGATGAATCATCTTAGAATTATTTGGGAATTTCATGCTACATTTACAAAAACACATTTACTAAAATATAGTAACTATTACTTTAAAGCTAATAAAAAATTTTAAAGTTATCAACCCATGGGGATGACCAACTTAAAAATATGAGAGGGGGTTGTCTTAAACATTTAAAAGTATTTTTTAAAGCTGTTAACTGAACTATTTTAAATTTGGAATTTGCCACAGAATTCTAATAAATGAGAGAAGCCAGGCAGAAATAATCATGTATTAATTCTCTGCATTACAGAATCTTTCCAGAAGCTATTATCAGCGAGAGGCACCGGGCTGGAGTCAGGGTGGGAGAAGCCTTTGTGCAGCTGAAAGCTATTGTTCCCTGCGGACGAAATTGTACTTGCTAATCTGCCATTCAAGTATCAAAAAGAAAAAGCCTATCTGGGCCAAAGAAAGGACTCCAAGGAATCATTATTCTTACAAACAAACTTTAATGAAATAGGTGGGTGCGCTGTTTAACAGGCGGTTAGGAGGAGGCACAACGGTAAACATACAAAAGATAGTGGGGTCCCCTGGTCTCTTCCCGCCCCCAAGCCCAGCGCTGGGGAGCCTCTGAACATCAGGGGAGGTGTAAGGGTTTACCTTAGAAGGGGACACTCCCCCTGTGAACTGGTGTTTAGTGGAGCTGAATAAACACCAAATGGTCTCAGCTGAGGAGAGCCCTAAGTGTGTGTGTGTGTGTGTGTGTGTGTGTGTATGTGTGTGTGTGTGTGTGTTGGGGGGGGGGAGGGGGCGCGGAGAAGACCGCCAGCCCTCAGTGCCCGGGCTCCAGCTGCCTCTGGGCTCCCAGGCCTGCGCCCAGCACACCCCACTCTGGGAGGAGTGCTCTCGAAGCTGCCCAGGTTCGGGGTTCTCTATTCGGGCCTCGCTGAGGCCACCAGGGGTCCTAAAGATTCGCCTGCCTGTGCCCCGCAGGGCTCCGCTGGGACTCGGGGCGCGATGGAGCGCAGGGCCCTTGAGGCTCCCCCACCGGCCACAGGCGCCGGCTCCCTGGCCTCCCGGACTCTTTCAGGTCCCGCAGGGTCTGAGGGCAGGCCCGGCGCTGGCACAAAGGGGCGAAGGGCTGGGAGCGGGGTCTTCTGGGCAGCGGGGTTCCGAGGCTTCAGCCCCCTCCCCGCGGGACAAAACCCCAGCCAGGCCTCCACACCACCCAGCAGCAGGCCCAGGGCGCGGGCCCACGACCCCAACACGCCCCGTTGCCCCACTCAGCGGCCTGGCTCCTCTGCCCTCCCCAACAGGCCACCCCTCCCCAACGGGCCACCCCTCCCCAGAGCCAAGCGGTTGGCGGCACGTCCCTGGGCAGACGAAGCTCGGCCGCACACCCGCACCTCCCAGCTCGAGTCTGAATCCGGGGAGCGCTGGCCGGGCGGAGGCCGGGGCAGCTCTGCCCTTGACCCGGGCGGAGGAGGCGCCAGCGAGAGGCACCGCTGTGCGAGGACTTAGCCCCCGGACCGCGCGGGGGAGGACGGGCAGCCGCTGGAGCGAGGCCGGGAGCGGGAGTCCTCCTCGCCCTCCGGGGTGCGGGCGGTGAGCGGGCGCCGGGCTGCGGACCCCCCCCCGCCCCCGCGTCCAGCGCGGAGGCCCCTCAGCGCTGCGAGGACGGAGAAGGGCGGGAGGCGCTCGAACAGCCCATCTGCCCGGGATCCACCGATGCGGTCCCGGGACGGGCTCCCACCTGGCGGCTCCCAGGCCGGGAAGGAGGGTCCCTCCTTCAAACAGCTCGCGCCGGGGGAAGTTTCTCTTTCTAGCCCGCCTCACCAGTCTGTTTGGGGGGAGGGAAGGAGGGGGGAAGCCGCTCCAGCAGCAGGGGTGGGAGGGGGGGCTCGGCGACAGGCTCACTCTCCCACCGCTGCCCGGGAGCTCTTCCTGCGCGGCCGCCCCCGTGCCCAGCCCAGCCCAGCCGAGTCAGGGGGGCAAAGAGCGCCCCAAAATGTTCTAAGGGGCAATGCCAGCAGGACGCTCCTCTCCATTCTGGCTGCTCACCCTGTCCTCGCGGCCCCCCTCACCGCCCCCCCCCCCCCAAGGCCTGAAGTGCCCCAGTGGCTGAGGAAAGAGGTCGGGGGCATCGTCCTCAGTCCAATCCGTGGTCTCCGGGGGCCGCTGGG
The DNA here is from genome assembly GCF_964339955.1 of Pipistrellus hanaki. NCBI lineage: Eukaryota > Metazoa > Chordata > Mammalia > Chiroptera > Vespertilionidae > Pipistrellus > Pipistrellus hanaki. Next base: position 72,710,346 of record NC_140512.1, read on the forward strand.
GCTCGCGCACCTCTCACCCCTCCCAACCTTTGCACCCAATAAGAGCTGCCACCCACCGGACCACCGTGCGTGCCACCCACATCTACATGGAATGACCTCCGACGCAGACCTCCCTCCTGCCAGGCAAAGCCACTGACAGGCAGCCCGCTGCGAGTGGGAGTCAGCCCTGAACGCGGCTCTGACGCCCAAGCGCCCCCCCCCCCCCGCCCCCATGGGCACCTCCACCTTTCCAGACTCCCCTTCTTGGCCTATGACCGGCGGCCCCTCCCTCCCTCCCGCTACCACAGCCCCCTCCGCTCTCTCTACAGCCCACGGGGCCCGCCTGGGCCGGCGCCCTGGTTACCTGCAGCGGGGCCGGGCCGGCGCCCAGGCTGGAGGAGGGTGGGTGCGCTGCGGGCCGGGCGGCCCGGGGGCGCGGGGGCCGCGGGCGGCGGCAGTGCCATCGCCAAGGCCAGCTCCGTCTCAGGCTGGAGCGGCGGTGCGCGCCGTCCGGCCTCCGACCACAAACTTCTCGGGAGGCCGCAGACAAAGGTGCCGCGCAGCTCCGGAGGCGGCGGGGGCGGCGGCTCCGAGCCGCGGGCCCGGCAGCTCCGCACGGCTCCGCCGGCGCGCTCCGCCCGGCCCGGCGCGGTGAGGAGCGGGGCGGGGGCGGAGAGGGCGCCGCGGGTCCGGGCGGGGCGGCCCCGCAGGGCCACTGGCGCCCGCAGCTCCATCCCGCGCCGCCGCCTCGCCTTATACCCGCCCGGCGCGCACCCGGCCGGCGGCGGCGCGGCTCGCCGCCCGGCCACCGGTTGCTATAGAGACCCCCCCCCCCCCACGTGTTGCTGACAGCAATTGGCTAAGGGGCCGCGGCTCTCGGTACACCGTCTCCCGCCCGAGACCATGAATGGACCTGGGCCGTGTCAGTCATCCGTACTGCTCGCGGGGGGGCCTTCGCCTTTCCTTTCTTTCCATCCTTTCTCTCTCCCGTCCTTCGACTCGCACTTCATTCCGGGCAAGTTCAGGGTGGCGCCAGGGAAGGGGGCCAGCGAGCCGCCTCGCCCACGCGCCCTGCTGCGACCTCCGCTGCGGGAGGGGTGGGGGCGTCCAACCCTTTGCCGGGGAAGAGCCGCCGCACGCCGCTCCTCGAGCTGGATTTCCCTCCTGGCCGCGGGCCTCTGCCCCTTCCCGGTGGCAGCACAGGCTGGAGCAGCGCGCACACGCCCGGTGTCCCCCACCCGCCGTGAAAACACTCAGTCCCAAGTCCCACTCCGCGCACAAGGCGCCTCCGTCCGGGAACTACCGAGGGCCTCCCCGTCGTTCGGGCCGGCGCGCAGCCCCGAACGCCGGGCAGGCGGCGGCGAAAGCGGAGGGTGGAGCTGTGCCCTAGATCTCCGGGTCCTGGCCCCGCGGGCGGAGAGACAGAATGGGGGACCGGGCCAAGCTTTTCGTCTTCGAAGCTCCCGAGCTCTCTGCGCCCCGCGCGGTCCGCGCCGCGAGTCTCGGGACGGCCTGGCCGATGGACCCGTGATTGGTGTCCCTCGGCCTGTTGGCCCTGAGGTCGCGCTCCCGCTCCCCTTCTTCTCCCCCTCCCTCCCCAAACCCCAGAGACCCGTTTCAGCCCAGGTTGGGCACCCTGGCGCGCGGACCCCCGCCGAGCAGTGGGGAGTGGAGAGCTGAACCCACATCTGTGCGCACAAAGCGCCCGCGCGGCCACAGCTGCAGGAACAAGGGAAGGAAGAAAGGCGCGGGCCTCACATGCAGATGACAGTCTGCGCGGGCTCTTTAGTCTCTCCTTTTCTGGAAACCCTGGCGCCCTCCTCCCAGCCCCCTCCCCTCCGCCTCCCATTGTCCCCGCGCTCCGGACAGCTGGAGGCAGTGGCCCCTCCTAACCTGTGGCCCCTCGGGTCCCACCCCGCGGTCTCGTCTGCTGGGCCCCCGCAGGGCAAACCCCGAGTCTCGTCCCCCCCCCCTCTCCCCGCCCCCGCCAGCCGGACCTGGCGGAGCGTGCCCGCTCCCCTCCCCCCTCCCTTCCACTCCCCTGCCGGGGACCTGCCGCAGCGCCCCTCCTGGAAGCCTAGGCCCCAAACGCCGGTTCGGGCTGGGGTGGGGGTCGGGGGGCAGGTCGCCCAGGGACGCGTGTGAGTGCCTGCCAAGTGCTCGCCGAGTCCACCTGCCCTGAGGACAGGCTCCTCGCCAAGACTCAGGCCGAGGTCCTCTTCTGGTGGGGGGGGGGGGGGGGCCCGGCCTCCAGCCCGGCCCCTGGACCTGGTGGGCCGCGCTCCGGGGCAGGCCTGCTGGTCGCCTTGCTCGGCTTTGAGAATCGCGGGGTGGTCCAAGTGGGGTCTGCGGGTCCTTGGGGTCCTCACCCTAGAGCACCTGCCGCACACCCAGGCGGTGGGAGAGGAAGGCCGCTCCCTGCGCCCCGCACCAGGCCTGGGCCTGTGGACCCTGCAAACCTGCTCGGGGCGCAGCGCCACGGTCTCCCCTCCTCCCGCGAGCTGGGCCTCCTCAAAGGGCGCGGATTCCCACACGCCCACGCCAGCGTTGCCCCCAACCATGCTCTGAGGGACCTCCTCCGGCAAAGACTCGAGTGGCAGTGGTTCCTGCCCCTCCCTGCCCCCCTCTTCGCCCTGGAGTACCAGGGTGGGGAAGGAGGAGAGGGGTAGTCAGGGGTGCAGAGGGGGAGGGACCGGCCCGGAGCCCCCGAAGGGCCCGGAGAAGAGGGAAGAAGGCGGAGGGAGGAGGCAGGCAGGGAGGGAGGCAGGGAGGGAGGGAGGCCGCCCCTCAGCCTTGTTAGTAACCAGCCTCTCCTTAGCAACCGCCTGCGCTAGCGCTCCCTCCTGTGTGCATGTGTGCGCGCGCGTGTGCGTGTGTGTGTGTGTGTGTGTGTGTGTGTGCCTGGTTCGCCAATGGTGCGTGGGACCTGTACCCCCCAGTCCTGGGTGGGGTCACAGAACTCAGGAGGAAGGGAAGTCCCTGCCAAGACAGGAAGACCAGCCTCTGAGAAGGGGGGGGGGGGCTGCCTTAGGTTTGGGGACACCCGGCTGGAGGCTGGACACAAGGCGAGGGTGGGGGGGGGCCTGCCCTGGGGCGTTGGAGCACCAGGCGGCTTGCTGTGGGCCCACCTGCAGGGCCCCGGGGCCCTGGGACGTCAGGGGGTGGAGGTGGGGGTGTCTTTACCACCATCCAGCATCCCGTGGTGGAGAGGCCTCTGCAGCCTCGCCTCCATCTCAAGTCCTCCCCACCCCCTCCAGGCAAACGTGAGGGTGGGGACAGGGCAGCAGGTCAGGCTGCCTGGCTTTCTCCTGCAGAAGGAAACCAGGCCGGCACTCACCATGTAGGTGCAGCTAGTGCCTGGGAGCCTGCAGGTGGCAGGGCCAGTCCCCAAGATGCCTCCAGGGCCACCTCCCTGCTGCCATGCCCACCATGTGCGTGACCCCCCTTTCTTACCTCCACCTCTAGGAGCCACTGCCAGTGTGAGCACCTGCTCAGCTGGCAGGGCGAGGCCCAGGGCGCCCAGGTTGCCTGTCTGCCTGGCCAGCCACTCAGACTCCGAGGCGGTGTGGACCCCACGTGGCCACCCTGACTCTAGGGCAGAGTGAGGAGGACCTGCCCTTGCCCAGGGGTCCTGGGGAGATTCAGGGAAAGCTGGGCACAGACCAGGCGTGGAGCGTCAGGCTGGACAGACTATTCTGCTTTCCCTACAGATATGACTTGAATGTAAGCAAATAAATAAAAAGGTGACTTTAGTTTAGCTAATTGCTCAGCTGCCCCAAGGCTTTTCCTTTCCAGGGCCAAAGCCCACACCCTAACCAACTCCAAACCAGAGGCCTGGCTGCCTCCTAGTGTTTGCAGGAAGGATGGGGAGGGAGGTGGCACATCTAAGGCTGTTTGGTCACTAAACAGTTCTGTGGTGCCAGCCTCTTCTCTATAAGGGGAAGGCCGTCTGCCGGGCATCTGGGGCTGCGCATGTGTGTTCTCTGTGGGGGGGTCTTTCCTGCTCCCTCCTTCCCTCCCTCCCCTTCGCTCTGCCCACCTCCACCTGGCTGTTTGACCCAAGCTTTACCACAGGATTGCCAGGGAGCCATTAAAGAACGTATTTGTAGGTGCTGATCCATTTAACCTACGGTTTCAGACATTGAGAAACCCATCCACCAGATTTGCATTCTATTTCCCTTTATTTTAAAAAATTATGTTTTTACTGATTTTAGAACGAGAGTCAGAGAGAGGGAGAGAGAGACATTGACTAGTTGCCTCTCTGACCAGAATGGAACTGACCTGGTGACCTTTCAGTGCACCGGCTACGCCCAGCCAGTGTCCACACTGGCCAGGCCCATTTTCCTTTATTTTAACACTAGAGGCCCAGCTCACAGATTCACGCATGGGCAGGGCCCCTCTGGGTGAGCCCTGCGTCTGGCACCCTCCGAGGGGAGTGGTCTGTGGGATTGGGCCGAAACCGGCTCTCCGACCTACCCCAAGGGGTCCCGGATTGCGAGAGATGGGGCCAAGGAGGGACTCGGGAGGCTGGCTAGCCAGGGAGTGACCGAGGAAGGGCTCCAGGGCATGTCTTACCCATCTCAGTTTCAATTGGTGGACCCCAGCAGCAAGCTAACCTACCAGTCGGAGCATCTGCCCCCTGGTGGTCAGTGCACATCATAGTGAGTGGTTGAGCGGCCTTACCGTGTTTCCCTGAAAAATAAGACATCTTCCGAAAATAAGACCTAGCGCAACTTTGGGAGAAAAAATTAATATAAGACACTGTCTTATTTTCGGGGAAACAGGGTAGCATATCATTAGCATATTAGGCCTTGATTGGTTAAACAGTCGATCAGTCACCAGAAGACTGGACACTTAGGCTTTTATTACATAGGATAGAGTCCTTTCTTATTTCCAGGGCAGGAAAGAATGTTTTCTATCTTTTCATTCTTGAAAATACTTCAGAAAAGCATTGTTACAACAATGTAAATTCAGATAACATCTTGAAGAACGATGTTAGGAGCCCCTGTCATGAGTTCTTAGGCTTAACTTAATAAATTCTCATTTACCATTTCAATGACATTTTCAGAGGAAACTTGTAAACACAACCCAAACCGATTTGAGATGCATGTGACTAGAGATCATTCCATGTGGTAAATGAGAATACTATTCACATAGAGGTTAGGATTGTTTGGCTACTGAATAAGAAATGTAGCATATGTAAAATTCACTAAGATCTACGAAATATCTAAACAATATATACTGTTTAAGATTATTTGTTGCCGGGACTGGTTTGGCTCAGTGGATAGAGCGTCGGCCTGCGGACTGAAAGGTCCCGGGTTCGATTCCGGTCAAGGGCATGTACCTTGGTTTCGGGCACATCCCCAGTGGGGGGTGTGCAAGAGGCAGCTGATCGATGATTCTCTCTCATCGATGTTTCTAACTCTCTGTCCCTCTCAATTCCTCTCTGTGTAAAATCAATAAAATATATTAAAAAAAAAAAGATTATTTGTTGACCCTGCTAATAACTTCTTTAAAAGTGCAGGTCACATTTGTTTTGTGTAAAACTTAAGCATCCCATTTTCAATTTAGGGATACCAACCATTATAGATCACATATTCAAGTGATTAGAATAAATTTCCAATGTACTAAGTTCTCAAAGAAAATGTATTTTTAAAAATCCTCACCAGAAGATATTTTTTTTGCATCGATTTTTAGAGAGAGTGGATGGGAAGGAGGAGGAGGAAGAAGAGGAGAGAGGGAGAGAAACATCAATGATCAATGTGAGAGACTGGGGCCAGGATTGAACCTGTAATGCAGGTTCATGCCCTTGACTGGGAATCGAACCCATGACCCTTTAGTGCTCTAACCCATGTGCTAACTACTGAGCAACACTGGCCAGGGCAAGGGAAATGTATTTTTAAACAAAATAGAGGAGACTGTCATAGAACACATGGTTATTTTAAATCAAAAGATTATTTCAGAGATTTTAAATGACATACTAAGAGAAAATGATAAAAATAGTTTATAGATAATTGCTTGATTTCAGAAAATTTCAACCAATTCTGTTTTTGAAAATAAAACAATAACTCAAAGGGATATAAATTGTGTTGAAAATTGTTTTGATTAAATATACTTTTGATTATTAAACCCATTAGATTATTTTAAGTTATAAACATGAAATTTGAACAGTGTTGGCAAGTGTATACTGTATTTCACACATTTATAGTAGGTATTTTATAACAATAGTGAATTTTGAAAAGCACAATGTTTTCATTTGTCAGCCTTCAAGTGCAACACAGCGATGGGCACCAAGACAATTTTAAAAAGTGGACAATGCCCAGGTAAGTTTAGATGCCTCTAATTTGAAAACCATCAATTGTCAATAAATAGCTACTTTTTCAAAGACACTGTCTGGGCAAGTGGGTCCCTCCTTCATCATAGGGCCTGCATTTTATTTTTCTACTAGAGGCCTGGTGCATGAAAGTCGTGCACTTGGAAGGGGGGTGTCAGCCTGGCCTGCATCCTCTCGCAGTCTGGGAGCCCTCAGGGGATATCCGACTGCTGGCTTAGTCCTGCTCCCCCAGGGCAATCAGACTCCTTAGCACTTCCGAGGAGGGGGGAGAGGCTCCCACCACCACTGCTGTGCTCACCAGCTGTGAGCCCTGCTCAGAGCTTCTGGCTGAGCAGTGTTCCCCTGTGGGAGCGCATTAACCACTAGGGGTTTACTCTTTTGTTGAGAGTCTGTCCCCCTGGTGATCAGTGTGTCTCATAGCAACTGGTTGTTCTGCCATTTGGTCGATTTGCATATTAGCCTTTTATTATATAGGATATGTTGTTCATCCTCACCAGAGGGTATTTTTTTCCATTGAGTTTTAGAGAGAATGGAAGGGAGGAGGCGGGGGAGGGGGCACTCGGGGGAGAGAAACACCAACGTGAGACACATCCATTGGTTGACTCCTTCAGGAGCCTTGACTGAGGCTGGGGATCGAACCTGCACCTCATCTGTGTACAGGTCGGCGCTCTAATCACTGCGCCACGAGTGTGGGACCTGCCCTTCAGTAGGTCCCTCAGCACACTCTGGGGATCCCACAGGGAAGCCTGTTCCTGTCTGAGGACATTTGCCAGGATAAGGTTTTGCTGTATTTCTCCTAAATTTAAGATGTGCTATTAAATCATTGCCCTCACTTTAAAATGGAGAGGAATTAAGAAAAGGCTAAATTATCGGTTCAAATATTTTACTTTATTTCAAGAAAAATTTGAGCTTTCTTCTTGAAACAAATAAACAAAAAAGGCCAGCGCTTTGTTTCAGAAAAAAAATTACCAACATAACCCAGATGTTATTATTACTTCTCATATTGGCTCATGGTCCCCAAAATAGGAGTCTATGATAAAACAGAGTTTATACCCCTTCTATTGGCTTAATGTGATCACATAAAACCATTTTGTTAACAACAAAAGATGTGTTTCAGCAAGAATTGATCTTTGAAAGACCCACGATGGACATGGAAGGAATTCTAGGCCTCCCCACCCTCTGAAATTACAATTCCTGTAACCATGGGGCCGAGCCTGGTTGTCATGTTATTGCCTGTCCATTCGGAAAACCTGCTGTCTGGCCGCGCCTCCCCGTGGCCAGTGCTGGCTGTGCTCTAGGCCTCAGAGTCCAGAAGATGTGTCCTATCCAACCTGCCTCTTTGTAAAGCTCCGGCCTGCTGTTATTTACCAGCAATGCCGCAGCAGCATGCTTAGCACTGTCACCACTGCCTGCTCCTGGCGAGGTTTCACCTTCGCCGAGCTGAGCTCAGCCTCCTCAGTGCAGTGCGTGCAGGCGACGCTCATCCAGCGGTGAGCGCGGACCTGACTTTCCTGGGAAACGCCTTGTGTCCAGCGGAGGGAGCAGAGGCTGCTGTGAGAGCCGGCTTCTCTCCCCCCCGTAAAACTGCCACATGCTACAGGCCATTATCTCTGTTTGGGGACAGTGTCCCCCTAACACTGCTTTGGAATTGAAAGTAGAACAATGGAAGTGAGCGTTTCTGCACGATCACATCATCCAGCGTCGCGGGGACCACACTCTTTTAGGAAAACGCCCCTGTGGGTTTTAAAGCCAGGAAAAAAGAGGCCTGGGCAGTGAGGGGCAGCCCGCAGCCGCCAGGAGCCGCGGCGACTTTATCTGGCCAATAGAGGGCGTCCCAGAACAGGTCTATCCATAACCCTGAACTTCCCTCCTTCTTAGACCTGAGAAACAATGGATGAAGCCAGACTAAGCTTTGAACAAAGAAAATTTACCCACTCGACTTTTTGTGGGGGCACAGGAAGGGTAAAGTTTACAGCACAAAACCGGCAACAGGTGACGAATTGAGGCGCACAAGTGCGGAACGCAACGATCCCTGATGTTTGCAACCCCATTGCTCCGCGTTACCAGTAGCACCTGGACCAGGGCGGTCTTCAGTTTGGAAACAGGCATTGACCAAACAATTACTCAATTCTGTAGATTTTCTCAATTTTGAAAATGCGCTGTATGTTAATAAACACCGACTTTATGATCGCTTGAGGCATGCACACATTTTTGGGGACACCTGTAAGTGCCCAGGGCCTTAGAGCGAACTGGACACACCTGGAGCAGGAGGTCTCTGACAATCCCCCGGCCTCGGCCACACACCCTGCGGCCCGCAGCCCTGGGCTAGCAGCAGCGGCCCAGCAGTGGCCCCACAGCGGCGGGAAGAGGGAGGGCTGGGGGGGGGGGGGGCTGTGCGGGGCGGGGACGGGGGGGGGGGGGGGAGGGGAGGGCCTGTGCGGGGCGGGGACACGCTGGTGCCTAGGAGCATCTCCAGAGGGGAGTGCAGCCCTGTCCCCCTCCTGGAGCCTCAGTCACCGCTTCAGACGGGGGTGTTTCCTCCCCTCCCTCCATCCCTCTAAAAGCCACTGAGAATCACCTGGAGGCATGCGCATACAAAACGAGAAACCCAGTCAGTTCCTAGTGCTTTTTAAACTTCCCATTCCCCCAAAATTCCACTACCTCACCGGAATCACCTCCTCAGCACCCATTGCTCTGAGCTTCCAGAAAGAGGGAACCTCGGAGAAGGCCCCTCCTGCCGCCAGGCACCCTGCCAGTGCAGAGGGTGACCAGGCGACTTGGGCCCCGGAGTGAGGTCACACGCCTTCTGGGCCGGTTCCCATGGGACCTCTTCCTGTCCTCCATTCTGCTTCTCCTGAATGCCACCATGGCCTCTGTCTGAATGTCACTCTCCGGGTGAATGGGGTTCTCTCATCCTTGGCCCTAACTGAATCAGGCCCTGTCACTGCTCTCAGGCCTCTGCTGGTCCTCACTCCCCACACCCCAGCCCTCACTTCCCAAACCTCAGCCCTCACTCCCCACACCTCAAGCCTCACTGTCCACACCTCAGCCCTCACTGTCCACACCTTAGCCCTCACTGTCCACACCTCAGCCCTCACTGTCCACACCTCAGCCCTCACTGTCCACACCTCAGCCATCTCTGTCCACACCTTAGGCCTCACTGTCCACTCCTCATTCCTCACACCCCAAACCTCAGCCCTCACTCCCCACACTTCAGCCCTCACTTTGTCCACACTACAACACTCACACCCTACACCTCAGCCCTCACTCCCCACACCTCAGCCCTCACTGTTCACACCTTACGCCTCACTGTCCACTCCTCATTCCTCATTCCCCATACCTCAGCCCTCACACCCCACACCTCAGCCCTCACTGTTCACACCTCTACTGTCACTCCCCACATCTCAGTGCTCACTGTGTCCACACCTCAGCCCTCACTTTGTCCACACTTCAGCCCTCACTTTGTCCACACTACAGCACTCACACCCCACACCTCAGCCCTCACTCCCCACACCTCAGCCCTCACTGTTCACACCTTAGGCCAAACTGTCCACTCCTCATTCCTCATTCCCCACACCTCAGCCCTCAATGGCCACACCTCAGCTTTCTCTGTCCACACCTCAGCCCTCACTGTCCACACCTCAGCCTTCTCTGTCCACACCTCATCCTTCACTGTCCACTCCTCAGCCCTCACTCCTCAAACCACATCCCTAACTGTCCATACTTAAGCTCTCACTCTGTATACACCGCAGCTCTCACTCTGTCTATACCTCAGCCCTCACACCCAACACCTCAGCCCTCACTTTCTAACCTAAGCCCTCACTGTGTCCACACTTCAGCCCTCAATCCGCACACCTCAGACCTCACTCCGCACACCTCAGCCCTCACTGTTCACACCTCAGTCCTCACTGTCCACATCTCAGCCCTCACTCCCCACTACTCAGCACTCACTGTCCACATCTCATCCCTCACTGTCCACACCTCAGCCTTCTCTGTCCACACCTCATCCCTCACTGTCCACTCCTCAGCCCTCACTCCGCACACCTCAGCCCTCACTCCTCACACCTCAACCCTAACTGTCCACTTCAGCTTTCACTCTGTCTACACCGAAGCTCTCACTCTGTCTATACCTCAGCCCTCACTTTCCAACCTCAGCCCTCACTGTGTCCACACCTCAGCCCTCACTCCCACACCTCAGCCCTCACTCCCAACACCTCAACCCGCACTGTCCACACATCAGCCGTCGCTGTGTGCACACCTCAGCCTATATTCCCCAAACCTCAGCACTCATTGTCCACACCTCAGCCCTCTCTGTCCACACCTCAGCCCTCACTGTCTACACCTCAGCCCTCTCTGTCCATACATCAGCCCTCTCTGTTCACACCTCAGCCCTCACTGTCCACACCTCATCACTCACTGTCCACTCCTCAGCCCCCACTCCTCACACCTCAGCCCTAACTGTCCACACTTCAGCTCTCACTCTGTCTATACCTCAGCCCTCACACCCCACACCTAAGCCCTCGCTTTCTAACCTCAGCCCTCACTGTGTCCACACCTCAGCCCTCACTCACCATATCTCAGCCCTCAATCCGCCCACCTCAGCCCTCACTCCCCACACCTCAGCCCTCACACCGCACACCTCAGCCCTCACTTTCCAACCTCAGCCCTCACTGTGTCCACACCTCAGCCTTCACTCCACACACCTCAGCCCTCACTCCCCACATCTCAGCCCTCACTCCCCATACCTCAGCCCTCACTGTTCACACCTTCCCATCCCACACCTCAGTCCTCACGGTCTACAGCTAAGCCCTCACTCCCCACTACTCAGCCCTCACTATCCACACCTCAGCCCTCACTGTCCACACCTCAGCCCTCTCTGTCCACACCTCAGCCCTCTCTGTTCACACCTCAGCCCTCTCTATCCACACCTCATCCCTCATTGTCCACTCCTCAGCCCTCACTCCTCACACCTCAACCCTTACTGTCCACACTTCAGCTCTCACTCTGTCTATACCTGAACCCTCATTCCCCACACCTCAGCCCTCACACCCCACACCTCAGACCTCTCTGTCCACACCTCAGCCTTCAGTGTTCAAACCTTAGCCCTCACTCCGCACACCTCAGCCCTCACTTTCCAACCTCAGGCCTCACTGTGTCCACACTTCAGCCCTCACTCCCCACACCTCAGCCCTAACTGTTCCGACCTCAGCCCTCACTGTCCACACCTCAGCCCTCACTGTCTACACCTCAGCCCTCGATGTTCATACCTCAGCCCTTTCTGTCCACACCTCAGCCCTCTCTGTCCACACATCATCCCTCACTGTCCACTCCTCAGCCCTCACTCCGCACACCTCAGCCCTCACTCCTCACACCTCAGCCCTAACTGTCCACATTTCAGCTCTCACTCTGTCTACACCGCAGCTCTCACTCTGTCTATACTTCAGCCCTCACACCCCACACCTCAGCCCTCACTTTCTAACCTCAGCCCTCACTGTGTCCACACCTCAGGCCTCACTCCCCACACCTAAGCCCTAACTGTTCCGACCTCAGCCCTCACTTCCCACACATCAGTCTTCAATCCGCACACCTCAGCCCTCACTCCCCATACCTCAGCCCTCACTGTTCACACCTCACCCTCACTGTCCACACCTCAACCATCACTCCCCACACCTCAGCCTTCCATCCCACACCTCAGCCCTCACTTTCCAACCTCAGCCCTCACTGTGTCCACACCTCAGCCTTCACTCCACACACCTCAGCCCTCACTCCCCACATCTCAGCCCTCACTCCCCATACCTCAGCCCTCACTGTTCACACCTTCCCATCCCACACCTCAGTCCTCACGGTCTACAGCTAAGCCCTCACTCCCCACTACTCAGCCCTCACTATCCACACCTCAGCCCTCACTGTCCACACCTCAGCCCTCTCTGTCCACACCTCAGCCCTCTCTGTTCACACCTCAGCCCTCTCTGTCCACACCTCATCCCTCACTGTCCACTCCTCAGCCCTCACTCCTCACACCTCAACCCTTACTGTCCACACTTCAGCTCTCACTCTGTCTATACCTGAACCCTCATTCCCCACACCTCAGCCCTCACACCTCAGACCTTTCTGTCCACACCTCAGCCTTCAGTGTTCAAACCTTAGCCTTCACTCCGCACAACTCAGCCCTCACTTTCCAACCTCAGGCCTCACTGTGTCCACACTTCAGCCCTCACTCCCCACACCTCAGCCCTAACTGTTCCGACCTCAGCCCTCACTGTCCACACCTCAGCCCTCACTGTCTACACCTCAGCCCTCGATGTTCATACCTCAGCCCTTTCTGTCCACACCTCAGCCCTCTCTGTCCACACATCATCCCTCACTGTCCACTCCTCAGACCTCACTGTCCACACCCTGTTCACAACTAAGCCCTGTCTGTCCACACCTCATCCCTAACTGTCCACACTTCAGCTCGCACTCTGTCTACACCGCAGCTCTCAATCTGTCTATACCTCAGCCCTCACGCTCCACACCTCAGGCTTCACTTTCTAACCTCAGCCCTCACTCCCCACACGTCAGCCCTCACTCCCCATACCTCAGCCCTTACTGTTCACACCTCACCCTCACTGTCCACACCTCAACCATCACTGCCCACACCTCAACCTTCCCTTCCCAAACCTCAGTCCTCACTGTCCAGAGTCAGCCCTTACTCCCCACTACTCAGCCCTCACTGTCCACATCTCAGCCCTCACTGTCCACAACTCAGCCCTCTCTGTCCACATCTCAGCCCTCTCTGTTCACACCTCAGCCCTCTCTGTCCACACGTCATCCCTCACTGTCCACACCTCAGCCCTCACTCCGCACACCTCAGCCCTCACTGTGTCCACACCTCAGCTCTCACTCCCCACCTCAGTCCTCACTGTCCAGAGTCAGCCCTTACTCCCCACTACTCAGACCTCACTGTCCACATCTCAGCCCTCACGCCCCACTACTCAGCCCTCACTGTCCACATCTCAGCCCTCACTGTCCACACCTCAGCCCTCTCTGTCCACACCTCAGCCCTCTGTGACCACACCTCATCCCTCACTGTCCACTCCTCATCCTTCACTCCGCACACTGAGCCCTCACTCCTCACACCTCAGCCCTAACTGTCCACACTTCAGCTCTCACTCTGTCTACACCGCAGCTCTTACTCTGTCTATTCCTCAACCCTCACAGTCCACACATCAGCCCTCACTGTTCACACCTCTACCGTCACTCCCCACACCTCAGCCTTCCCACCCGACGCCTCAGTGATCACTGTGTCCACATCACAGCCCTCACTGTGTCCACACTTCAGCTCTTTGTCTCACTTCCCACACCTCAGCCCTCACTGTGTCCACACATCAGCCCTCACTCCCCACACCTCAGCCCTCACTCACCACACCTCAGCCCTCACTGTCCAAACTCAGCCCTCACTCCGCACACCTCAGCCCTCACTTCCCACACCTCAGCCCTAACTCCCCACACCTCAGCCCTCACTTCCCACAGCCTAACTCTCACTGTCCACACATCAGCCGTCACTGTGTCCACACCTCAGCCTTCATTCCCCAAACCTCAGCACTCACTGTCCACACCTCAGCCCTCTCTGTCCACACCTCATCCCTCTCTGTCCACACCTCATCCCTCACTGTCCACTCCTCCGCCCTCACTCCGCACACCTCAGCCCTCACTCCTCACACCTTAGTCCTAACTGTCCACACTTCAGCTCTCACTCTGTCTACACCGCAGCTCTCACTCTGTCTATACCTCAGCCCTCAAACCCCACACCTCAGCCCTCACAGTCCACACCTCAGCCCTCACTGTTCACACCTTTACCGTCACTCCCCACACCTCAGCCTTCCCACACCACACCTCAGCCCTCACTGTGTCCACACCTAAGCCCTCACTTCCCACACCTCAGCACTCACTCCCCACACCTCAGCCCTCTCTGTCCACACCTCAGCCCTCTCTGTCTACAACTTAGCCCTCACTGTCCACAACTCAGCCCTCACTGTCCACTCCTCAGCCCTCACTCCGCACACCTCAGCCCTCACTCACCACACCTCAGCCCTCACACCCCACACCACAGACCTCTCTGTTCACACCTCAGCCCTCTCTGTCCACACTTAATCCTACACTGTCCAATCCTCAGCCGTCACTCCGCACACCTTAGCCCTCACTCCTCACACCCCAGCCCTAACTGTCCACAGTTCAGCTCTCACTCTGTCTACACCGCAGATCTCACTCTGTCTATACCTCAGCCCTCACACCCCACACCTCAGCCCTCACTTTCCAACCTCAGCCCTCACTGCGTCCACACCTCAGCCTTCACTCCGCACACCTCAGCCCTCAGTCCCAACACCTCAGCCCTCACTCCCCATACCTCACCCTCACTGTTCACACCTCACCCTCACTGTCCACACTTCAACCACCACTCCCCACACCTCAACCTTCCCATCGCACATCTCAGCCCTCACTGTCCACACTTCAGCCCTCTCTGTCCACACCTCAGCCCTCTCTGTTCACACCTCAGCCCTCTCTGTCCACACGTCATCCCTCACTGTCCACTCCTCAGCCCTCATTCCGCACACCTCAGCCCTCACTCCTCACACCTCAGCCCTAACTGTCCACACTTCAGCTCTCACTCTGTCTACACAGCAGCTCTCACTCTGTCTATACCTCAGCCCTCAAAACCCACACCACAGCCCTCACAGTCCACACCTCAGCGCTCACTGTTCACACCTCTACCGTCACTCCCCACACCTCAGCCTTCCACCCCACACCTCAGTGCTAACTGTGTCCACACCTCAGCCCTCACTTTGTCCACACTTCAGCCCTCAATTTGTCCACACTACAGCCCTAACACCCCACACCTCAGCCCTCACTGTTCACACCTTAGTCCAAACTGTCCACTCCTCATTCCCAACACCTCAGCCCTCCCTGTCCACACCTCAGCCCTCCCTGTCCACACCTCAGCCCTCACTGGCCACACTTCAGCCCTCTCTGTCCACACCTCAGCCCTCAATGTCCACACCTCAGCCCTCTTTGTTCACACCTCAGCCCTCTCTGTCCACATCTCATTCCTCATTGTCCACTCCTCAGCCCTCACTCCGCAGACCTCAGCCCTCACTCCTCACACCTCAGCCCTAACTGTCCACACTTCAGCTCTCACTCTGTCTACACCGCAGCTCTCACTCTGTCTGTACCTCAGCCCTCACTTTCCAACCTCAGCCCTCACTGTGTCCACAACTCAGCCCTCACTCCCCACACCTCAGCCCTCACTCCCCACACCTGAACCTGCACTCTCCACACATCAGCCGTCACTGTGTCCACACCTCAGCCTTTATTCCCCAAACCTCAGCACTCACTGTCCACACCTCAGCCCTCTCTGTCCACACCTCAGTCCTCACTGTGCACACCTCAGCCCTCTCTGTCCATACATCAGCCCTCTCTATTCACACCTCAGACCTCATTGTCCACACCTCAGCCCTCTCTGTGCACACCTCAGCCCTCTCTGTCCACACCTCATCACTCACTGTCCACTCCTCAGCCCTCACTCTGCACACCTCAGCCCTCACAGTCCACACCTCAGCCCTAACTGTCCACACTTAAGCTCTCACTCTGTCTACACTGCAGCTCTCACTCTGTCTATACTTCAGCCCTCACACCCCACACCTCAGCCCTCACTTTCTAACCTCAGCCCTCACTGTGTCCACACCTCATCCTTCACTCCGCACACCTCAGCCCTCAAACCCCACACCTCAGCCCTCACAGTCCACAACTCAGCCCTCATTGTTCACACCTCTACCGTCACTCCCCATACCTCAGCCTTCCCACCCCACACCTCAGTGTTCACTGTGTCCACACCTCAGCCCTCACTTTGTCCACACTTCAGCCCTCACTTTGTCCACACTACAGCACTCACACCCCACACCTCAGCCCTCACTCCCCACACCTCAGCCCTCACTGTTCACACCTTAGGCCTCACTGTCCACTCCTCATTTCTCATTCCCCACACCTCAGCCCTCACACCCCACACCTCAGCCCTCTCTGTCCACACTTCAGCCCTCACTGTTCAAACCTCAGCCCTCACTCCGCACACCTCAGCCCTCACTTTCCAACCTCAGGCCTCACTGTGTCAACACTTCAGCCCTCACTGTCTACACCTCAGCCCTCTCTGTCCACACTTCAGCCCTCACTGTTCAAACCTCAGCCCTCACTCCGCACACCTCAGCCCTCACTTTCCAACCTCAGCCCTCTCTGTCCACACCTCAGCCCTCACTGTCTACACCTCAGCCCTCTCTGTCCATACCTCATCCCTTTCTGTTCACACCTCAGCCCTCTCTGTCCACACTTCAGCTCTCACTGTCCACTCCTCAGACCTCACTCCGCACACCTCAGCCCTCACTCCTCACACCTCAGCCCTAACTGTCCACACTTCTGCTCTCACTCTGTCTACACCGCAGCTCTCACTCTGTCTATACTTCAACCCTCACACCCCACACCTCAGCCCTCACTTTCTAACCTCAGCCCTCACTGTGTCCACACCTCAGCCCTCACTCCCCACAGCTAAGCCTAACTGTTCCGACCTCAGCCTTCACTTCCCACACCTCAGCCCTCAATCCGCACAACTCAGCCCTCAATGCCCACACCTCAGCTCTCACTCCCCATACCTCAGCCCTCACTGTTCACACCTCACCCTCACTGTCCACACCTCAACCATCACTCCCCACACCTCAACCTTCCCATCCCACACCTCAGTCCTCACTGTCCACAGCTCAGCCCTCACGCCCCACTACTCAGCCCTCACTGTCCACATCTCAGCCCTCACTGTCCACACCTCAGCCCTAACTGTCCACACTTCAGCTCTCACTCTGTCTACACTGCAGCTCTCACTCTGTCTATACCTCAGCCTTCAAACCCCACACCTTAGCCCTCACTGTCCAAACCTAAGCCCTCATTGTGCACACCTCAGCCCTAGCTCCCCAAACCTCAGCCTCCACTCCGCATACCTCAGCCCTCACTGTCCACACCTCAGCCCTCACTGTGTCTACACCTCAGCCCTCACTCCCCACACCTCAGCCCTCACTCCCCACACCTCAACCCTCACTCCCCACACCTCAGTTCTCACTGTTTCCACACCTCAGCCCTCACTTCCCACACCTCAGCCCTCACACCCCACACCTCAGCCCTCACTTTCTAACCTCAGCCCTCACTGTGTCTACACCTCAGCCCTCACTCCCCACACCTCAGCCCTCACTCCCCACACCTCAACCCTCACTCCCCACACCTCAGTTCTCACTGTTTCCACACCTCAGCCCTCACTTCCCACACCTCAGCCCTCACACCCCACACCTCAGCCCTCACTTTCTAACCTCAGCCCTCACTGTGTCCACACCTCAGCCCTCACTCCGCACACCTAAGCCTAACTGTTCCGACCTCAGCCTTCACTTCCCACAGCTCAGCCCTCAATCCGCACAACTCAGCCCTCAATGCCCACACCTCAGCCCTCACTCCCTACACGTCAGCCCTCACTCCCCATACCTCAGCCGTCACTGTCCACACCTCAACCATCACTCCCCAAACCTCAACCTTCCCATCCCACACCTCAGTCCTCACTATCCACAGCTCAGCCCTCACGCCCCACTACTCAGCCCTCACTGTCCACATCTCAGCCCTCACTGTCCACACCTCAGCCCTCTCTGTCCACACCTCAGCCCTCTGTGACCACACCTCATCCCTCACTGTCCACTCCTCATCCTTCACTCCGCACACTGAGCCCTCACTCCTCACACCTCAGCCCTAACTGTCCACACTTCAGCTCTCACTCTGTCTACACCGCAGCTCTCACTCTGTCTATAACTCAGCCCTCACACCCCACACCTCAGCCCTCACTTTCCAACCTCAGCCCTCACTGTGTCCACACCTCAGCCTTCACTCCGCACACCTCAGCCCTCGCTCCCCACATCTCAGCCCTCACTCCCCATACCTCAGCCCTCACTGTTCACACCTCACCCTCACTGTCCACACCTCAACTATCACTCCCCACACCTCAACCTTCCCATCCCACACCTCAGTCCTCACTGTCCACAGCTCAGCCCTCACGCCCCACTAC
This sequence comes from Pipistrellus hanaki, assembly GCF_964339955.1. Lineage (NCBI taxonomy): Eukaryota > Metazoa > Chordata > Mammalia > Chiroptera > Vespertilionidae > Pipistrellus > Pipistrellus hanaki. The sequence goes on from NC_140512.1 coordinate 72,728,777, forward strand.
TCAGCCCTCACTGTCCACATCTCAGCCCTCACTGTCCACACCTCAGCCCTCACTCCTCACACCTCAACCCTAACTGTCCACACTTCAGCTCTCACTCTGTCTACACCGCAGCTCTCACTCTGTCTATACATCAACCCTCACAGTTCACACCTCAACCCTCACAGTCCACACCTCAGCCCTCACAGTCCACACCTCAGCCCTCACTGTTCACACCTCTACCGTCACTCCCCACACCTCACCTTCCCACCCGACACCTCAATGATCACTGTGTCCACATCTCATCCCTCACTGTGTCCACATTTCAGCTCTTTCTCTCACTTCCCACACTTCAGCCTCACTTTGTCCACACTACAGCCCTCACACCTAACACCTCAGCCCTCACTCCCCACACCTCAGCCCTCACTGTTCACACATTAGGCCTCACTGTCCACTCCTCATTCCTCATTCCCCACACCTCAGCCCTCACTGTCCACACCTCATCCCTAACTGTTCAAACCTCAGCCCTCACTCGGCACACCTCAGCCCTCACTTTCCAACCTCAGCCCTCACTGTGTCCACACCTCAGCCCTCACACCCCACACCTCAGCCCAAACTGTTCCAACCTCAGGCCTCATTTCCCACACCTCAGCCCTCACTCCCCACACCTCAACCCTCACTCCCCATACCTCAGCCCTCACTGTTCACACCTCATCCTCACTGTCCACACCTCAACCATCACTCCCCACATCTCAACCTTCCCATCCCACACCTCAGCCCTCACTGTCCACATCTCACCCCTCACTGTCCACACCTCATTCCTCACTCCGTCCACGCCTCAGCCCTCACTGTGTCCACACCTCAGCCCTCACTCCCAACACCTCAGCCCTCACTCCCCACACCTCAGCTCTAACTCCCCACACCTCAGCCCTCACTGTCCAACCTCAGCCCTCACTCCACACATCTCAGCTCTCACTTCCCACACCTCAGCCCTAACTCCCCACACCTCAGCCCTCACTTCCCACACCCTAACCCTCACTGTCCACACATCAGCCTTCACTGTGTCCACACCTCAGCCTTCATTCCCCAAACCTCAGCACTCACTATCCACACCTCAGCCCTCTCTGTCCACACCTCAGCCTCACTGTCCACACCTCAGCCCTCTCTGTCCACACCTCAGCCATCTCTGTCCACACCTCAGCCCTCTCTGTCCACACCTCAGCCCTCTCTGTCCACACCTCATCCCTCACTGTCCACTCCTCGCCCTCACTCTGCACACCTCAGCCCTCACTCCTCACACCTCAGCCCTAACTGTCCACACTTCAGCTCTCACTCTGTCTACACCGCAGCTCTCACTCTGTCTATACCTCAGCCCTCAAACCCGACACCTCAGCCCTCACAGTCCACACCTCAGCCCTCACTGTTCACACCTTTACCGTCACTCCCCACACCTCAGCCTTCCCACCCCACACCTCAGTTATCACTGTGTCCACACCTCAGCCCTCACTTTGTCCACACTTCAGCCCTCACTTTGTCCACACTACAGCCCGCAAACCCCACACCTAAGCCCCCACTATTCACACCTTCTCACTCACTGTGTCCACACCTCAGCCCTCACTCCCCACACCTCAGCCCTAACTGGTCCGACCTCAGCCCTCTCTTCCCACACCTCAGCCCTCAATGCCCACACCTCAGCCCTCACTCCCCACACCTTAGCCCTCACTCCCCACACCTCAACCCTCACTCCGCACACCTCAGCCCTCACTGTGTCTACACCTCAGCACTCACTCCCCCACACCTCAGCCCTCACTGTGTCCACACCTCAGCCCTCACTCTCCACACCTCAGCCCTCACTCCCCACAACTCAGCCCTCACTCCACACTCCTTAGCCCTCACTCCCCACACCTCAGCCCTCACTCCCCACACCTCAGCCCTCACTCCCCACACCTCAGCCCTCACTGTGTCCACACCTCAGCTCTCACTCCCCACACGTCAGCCCTCACTCTCCACACCTCTGCCCTCACTCCCCACACCTCAGCCCTCACTCCCCACACCTCAGCCCTCACTGTCCACTCCTCAGCCCTCACTCTCCACACCTCTGCCCTCACTCTCCACACCTCAGCCCCCATTCTGTCCATTCCTCACTCTCTCCACACCTGAGGCTTCACAGGCTCTCATTTGGCTCCTACAACTCAGCTGTCACCAGAGCTTGCTCCTTATGGAATGCCCTCAGAAGGCACACCAGCACTCAGAGCAGCACCGAAGCTGGCAAAGGCACTGGGAAAGATGCTCCTTCTGCCAGAACATCTCTCATGCAGGCCAGTGGGGAGGCAGGGGGTGGGAGGCCAGGAAGTTATGCGACCCTGAGTCTGGGGGAAGGAAGGTCAGAGCATCCTTTGCTGAGGGGAGCCGCCCTGCAGCTCCTGAGGCTGTGTGTTTGCTCCAGAGGATTGTCAGGCCACACGGTCGGGTCCGGGGAGGGGAGACTGTGTCCATCACCGTGTCCTCAGTTCAGGGGACACGCAGCTGTGAAGTCCAGGCCTCATTCCAATTGTGTTTTGGAAACACAAAGTCTTAACACATTTCAGCCAAACAGGGATTGCACTCGTGTCTTATCCCCAGAAACCCTCGAAGGCAAGAAGGAAGGAGCTGAGTGCACAGCCTGAAGGCGCCTGCCTGCACCCTAAAGCTGGGGGCCCTTATCCGAAGGCAAAGTCTGAGCTGGAGACGGATATGTGTAATCTGTCTCAGCGCTCTCACAGGAGGCCGGGGACATGGAACAAGGAGGGACGTCCAGGACCACGGCTCTCGGAGCCCAGGACCAGGCCGTGCGCCCCGCGCTGCAGGAGGCCCTGGGGGCCAGGCGGGTGGCACCTTGGTCACAGCCGAGCTCAGAAGTGTCCTGGGCGCCAGGAGAGCTGAGGCGGTGGAGGTGAGCGCCCGTCCTCACCCCGGTGACCGGGCTGTCTATTCATGTGACACTTTGAGCTAAAACCCCTCGGTGGCTGTGTGGCTGCTCTCCAATGCCCTGGACACTGCCCCCGCCTCCCGCCCCCCGCCCCGCCTGCTCCCCTCACCGACCTTGAGGCGGGCCTCGCCAGTCCTGCCTGAGCCGGCCCCCCTCCACGTTCGCCCTGTGGAAATGCAGCCCCTGTGTCTCTGCTCCTGAGCTCACAGGCCGGCCTGCGGCATTGCCATCACAGCGCCGACCAGTGCAGGCATCCTCCCAGAAAGCTCTCCCAGAGACACGCAGTGGGACTCCGGTCTGTGCCCAGAGCCGCACCCACACGCAGCGAGGGCACACTGATGCGCGGAATGACTGCGTGGACGAACGGTCTCACGCCACTGGCTTCGCTTCTCGCGCCAGCACAGGCGCTCGGTATTGCACGCAGTAGGTACACTTTGCCAAGACTTCAGCTCCTTGGGTTCCCCATGAGGAAGGAGGGAGGCACACGCACCCCAATGCCTTCCAGCCCCCCATGAGCAGATATCCCAGCATCATCCTGGTGGCAGAGCAGCCATGCATACGACCGCCCGAGTAGATGCTGTGCCCTCCCTCCCTCCCAGCTGGCATCTGGGCACTGCCCCTCTCCTGGCTGTGCCGGTCACACCCCCGCCCACGTGGATGGACACGGCCCGAGAGGCCAGCTGGGTGGAGGCAGGCCCGGCGGCCCAGTGCTTGGGCGTCGCAGCCGGTCCTGCCTGCGCCCATGTGGGCGTGGAGGGCATGGAGCTCTTGGGAGACACCCGCCTGTTCCCTCATGAAGGGAGAGGCGTCGGGCAGCGTGTGCAGACGCCAGGCCATCGGGCTGCGCACAGGCCATGCCCAAGCCAGCCCTCGGGACTCTGGGCTCAGGGCGCCTCCCTGTGGACGGCCTGGCAGGCGGACTTAGGGCGCCCTGCCTGGAATGGCTGTTCCCTGTGGCCGCGGCCCAGGGCTCCCTCACCGCGGCCCAGTCACACTGCCGCTGTCCGCTGTCTGCGTAGGCGATGAGTCAGCATGGGCTGGATGCGGTGGCCCTCTGTCAGGGTGGCGGGACGGAGTCTGCTGGTCAAATGCCACCCTGGCTGTGACTCTGGTGCTGTCTGTCCGGCCCCGGGCCACGCGAGAGGCCTGAGCCACTGGCGGTCTCTCAGTTGGCATCTTCCCAGCTCACAGGCGCCGGTGCAAGGAGCAGAGTGGCTCTGAGGGAGGCTGACTGGTGTTCAGACAGAGGGAGCGTTCCGGGCGCAGCAGCCGCAGCAAACGCGGCTGTTCTGAGCACTTGCCGGCACGGGAGGTGCGGGCATGGGAGGTGCGGGCACACGAGGCGGCCCCCCAGCTGCCAGTGGACCGTATCCTCTTTATTCTGCCCTTTGAAAATGTCCGGATCCAGGCCGGACTCACGGGCACAGCCGTGCAGTGCCAGGGGAGGGCGCGGTAAGTGTAGGACGAGGGACCCTCCGTTCACCCGTTTGTCCCAGAAGCGAATGCTGAGCCAATCCCCCAAAGTGAGTGGGTCACACCGACTCAGGACACGGGGCCCAGGACGGGCTGGGGAAGGCCAGGCCCACTCCCCGCCCGAAAGGGCTCCATGGGGCCAGTGGGCCCTCCACCCTGGGAGTGTGTTCTGGGGAAGCGGAGCTACCTCTGGGTTTGATGGGCCCGATGCCCTCAGCCCCTGCACTGCCCATGTTCCTCAGACGGGGCAAACTGTGGGGTCCCCTTCGTGTGAGGGCCTCGGTTCCTATGCTCGCACACAGGGTGCTGTTCTCCCTGCTTCCCATGCGGCCCCGCCCCGGCCCCTGCCCTGGCCCCGGCCCCCGCCCCCTCGAGAGAAAACCAGAGCCAACAGCCCTCCAGCGCCAGGCTGGATGCATGGCCGCGGCTGGGAGCAGTGTCCCCTCACACGGGAGGGGGACGTGACATTTTCAAAGGGCAGAATAAAGAGGCTGTGGCTTCGGCGCTCTTTGCCCAGCGGCGGGGGTCCCAGGGCAGCGGCTTTCTCTGAGAGAAGAAACCTTCACAAGCAAGACCTCGGCCTCAGACAAACACCGTCAGCGGAGGCGCGGGGCCCAGCTGTGTCCTCCGCTCACTGGCCGAAAAGTCAGTGTCACAGGCCTCTCGAGCTCAGCCCACATGCATACCCCCCGTTTCATTCCATCCTCACCAAGGCTGCGTGCTTATTAATGTTAGAGCGAGAGAAACGTCGTTCGGTGCCTCCCAGACACGCCGACCGAGGATCCAGCCTGCAGCCTGGGTATGTGTCCTGCCCGGGAAGCGACCCCACAGCTTCGGGCGTCCGGACCACCCTCAACCACGAGCCACCCCCGGGCTGGCTCTTGTCTTCGCACACATTCCCCTTTGCCGTCGGCCTGGGGAGCCTGCTCCACCGGAGGGCTGGCAGACCCGAGTCACCCCAATGTGGGCCACGCGGACTGCCTGCTGGAAGCACAGACACCCCGGGGCCCCTGGAGTGCATTCCAATCCCATGGTCCCCAGTTAGGAGGGACGAAGGCACTGCTCTCCCGGGGACGGTGGGCAGGAGGCTGGGGCGCAGTGAGCATCACTTTTAAGGTTCATTTAGTTTCCTGTGTGCTGACTGGAGAACTGGCCACGGTTTCCAGGGCAACTCTGCGGTGAGACCGCTCAGGGCGGAGTGGGTGCCCATGGATACCGCCTCCCTGGCTCCTGGCAGTCACTGCACGGAGCTGGCTGAGCCCCGCCCACCCGCCGCTCACTCGGCGTCCACTCTGCCACACCTTTCCATCCCTGGCCCCCACTCGAGGACACCCGAGGGAGGGCTGGGCCCGGTGCTGTCCCTGCTGGAGGGGAACCAGGAAGCACTGGGAGTGGTGCAGCCAGGACCCTGCAGGGGACAGAGGGGAGGCAGGAACACAGGAGCCCATAGGCCCTGGACATGGCCGCCTGGCTGAGACCATTCTCCTCTGTCCCTCTGAGACCCCCCCGTCCCCGCCATGCCCTGGGACTCACCTGCGGGGTGAGGAGCCTGGCCCCCCCACCGCCCTTTAGAACCTAAACATCTCTCCCCACATGAATGGGAACCGTGGCTGACAGGTGGAGGGAGGGGAACGGGCTTCACACTCATGGCAGTCACCGCACGGAGCGGGGTGGCTGGCCCCGTCGCCCACAGGAAAGGGCCCTGGGCTTGGGGCTGAGACAGGAGGCCAGGCTGTGTCTGAGCGCGGCCCTGGCGAGGAACTATATGGGGGATCCCTTCCACCTGCTGGGATGGAGCGCCGTGACCTTCACCCCGTCTCCCCGTCAGCAGTGACCCGTGGCCGAGACAGGCGCTGGGGAAGGCGCTCCTCCCAGCCCGGCCCAGCCTGGCGGTGCGGCCGGGCCTGTGGCGCAATGAGGTGCCAGGGCGGCGTGCCCGCCGTGGCCTGCTCTGGGCGCCCCGGCCCCTCGGAGGGGTGAGCGGGCAGCAGGCTGGCTTCTGTGTGTGGCCGCACCGTGTGGGCCCAGCAGTATGGCCCCAGGTGTTAGTGGGGAAGGTCCGGAACCAAGTGGGATTCGGGTCTGGAGTCTGGAGCTGGTTCTGCTGGACCCAGGACGCCCATGTGGTCAGATCAGAGGGGCCTGCTGGGGGCTGGGAGCTCCGGTCAAAGCCTCTCGGGGAAATCTCCGGTGGGACTCCAGGGTCACGAGAAGGTGACACATCCAGGCTCTTCCGTGCACAGGAGCAGGGGAGGGTGTGGGCACCCACACCCCCGGGTGCCGAGGCGCAGGAGCCTGCAGCGGGGCTGGGTGGAGGCCTGGCGCAGCTCTGACCGCATGGCCCCGCCCGCTCATTGTCATGATGCCCTCTGGCCGGCAAGCTTGGCACAGAGAGGACCCGAGTCCGGGAGCCGCAGACCCACACCCCACGTTACCTTGTTGAGGGGCCTTGGCCAGGCCATCTGCTCCCACCCAGGCTCCCGGTGCCCGGGGCTGGAGGCCCAGTGCCTGTGGGCACACGGGAAGCACACCCAGGCCCCACTGAGCACTGAGCTCGGACAGGCCCGAGGGCTCCTGCCTGCTGACGGGTCACCTGAGTGCCGGAGAGGAGTCACGTGGTGCTCGCTGGCGAGGCCGATGGGCAGCACCTGGGTGAGAAGCACCGCCAACCAGGAAGGTTCCAGGGCTCCCTGACCACCCGCTCCTCTGAGCTCCGGGCCCAGCGGGCCTCGGTGCCCCCGGATCGCGAGGGGCGATGGCGGGGAGGGAAGGGCCTGGACTGCACACACACACACACACACACACACACACACACACACACCCGTGGCCAGAACATTCACGGGTGTCTCTGTTTCTTTTGAATATGGGTTTGGCAGCTAAAACCAGTACCAACCCCCACCCATAGCCTCTCCCTACACCAGGCCCCTGTCCTGGGCCCTTGCACCGAACTGAGGTTCTACTGAGTCTCACACACCCACAGGCCAAACGGAATGCCAGGTGCAGAGACCCCGCGGTGGTGCAGGGCTGGGGCAGTGGGGGTGTCTGCTTGTCCAGCCCGCCGCCAGGCTCCCCCTCAGGCCGGAACGTTCAGGCCAGCCTCCGCGGGCACGGAAAGGGTTCCTGGGCCAGATTTCCCTAGAGAAAGGCCTGGCCACAGCGTCCTGGCCCTCTGGGGAAAGGCACCAGCCTGCCTGCAGCGGGCAGCTCCGCAGGGGTGAGGGCTGGGGACGCGTGCAAGCGTCACGCTGAGAAATAGATTTCTTTCTTGGTTACAAATGCAGATGGAGATGTCCTGACATGCAAAGGGCAGCCCTGCGGTGAGGCACGGGGTGGTCAGGACAGAGTGAGGCTGGATTCCAGGCTGTGTGAGCTGCACCGGACGGGAGGGGGGGCAGTCAGCAAGGGAGGGGCCACCCAGGAGCACCGAGGGTGGTGTGGGTTATTTCTGAATCAAAGTGCCGTGCATTTAAATTAAATGTCAGACCCCGGTTAGCTTCCAGGATCGCACACGGGGTGCCAGGCGCTCCTGTGGAGGTCGCCACCAGGGTGCCGCCGCGGCTGCTGGCCAGCCAGGAAGGTGCTGAGGGCGGTTCCTCCTCTCCCGAGACTGTCTCACTGCTGGGCTCCGATGACAGGAGCGAGCCCTTCTAAACTGAGTGGTCTGGCTTAGAGGGGGCGGAGGAAGGGCAGGGGACACAGAGAGCGGAGGCACCGCTGTGCCTGCACGTGGACCGCATAGCGCTTTCGGCCTCGTGAGACTCCCAGTCCTGCTGGGACCCGCTGGGAGAGGTTTTCCGTCCTATTTCCTGACCCAAGAGACTCTGATTGCTCAAGACTCAGCTGCAGGCCACGGGCGCTGGATGCTCCCCCAGAGCCAGCGCCCCAGCCGGCCCCCCGTCCCCAGTCCCACCTGCCTGTCCTTAAGCTCTTGGCTGTGCAGTTTCCAGGGCAGAGACCCCAAAGCTAAGAGGGAGGTTGGTGACAGCGTGCGGAGCAGTGCTGGGCCTGGGGCTGCTCCTGCAGAACAGGACGCCTCAAGTCCACCTCTCCAGCCTCTCTGGGAGGAGCAGGCCTCTGGAATTTGGAAAAACCTTATCCCTTAAGTGACTTGTGAGCAGTGTGTGTGTGGGGTTCCAGGCATGTGGCCCAGGTGCCTTCAGGCATCCTGCAGTTACACCGCCCCGTGAACGCCCAGTGTGGCCCGCGTCCTGGTGCATCAGAGCCTGTCTCCTCCCCCCATCGTGTAGCCCCGTGACAGAATGGGTGTGGAGGCGTGAGCCTCTGGTCTGGCCCTGTCTCTGTCACACACACTGTGGCCTGGAGGGCCCAACCCTCTGCCATCTCTCTCCCCCCATATCCCCCTCTGCTCAGCATGGAGGGGAGGAGGATGCGGAAGCTTGCTCTCAGAGTCCGAGACGAGAGAGGAGCACACCCTTGGGCAGAGCAGGGTCCATCCCGGGCTCCTCCGGGCCGGGTCCCTCACACGCTGCCTGAGCCTCGGCTGCAGGGGCCGGCCCTGCCCTGTGGTGGCGGCTGCTGGCTGCAGACTAAAGCCTCCCCATGCCTCCCTCCACCGCTCCTCCTTAGGCTGTGGTGCCCTCCTCCCACGCAAGGGTCTGCTGAGGCAGGAAAGGCCAGGACCCACGTGAGGGCTAGGTCTGTGAGGGAGGGAGGGGTCGGTCCCATGGTCCCCAATTCACGCTGGGGGAGGAGCAGGCCTTGGGCACCATCTGGGGGGCCCAGTAGCCACTGCCCTGCAGGCCTCGTGGTTGGCTGGGAGGCTGTGGTGTGGGTGCCTTGCAGGGGCCTGTGTCCCCTGGCACCCAGCTGCCTCCGTGTCTCCCGCCCCTGCTGTGCTCGGGGCGTGTTGGTCACACCTGGTGCATCCCGGGTCTCACAACCCCGCCGTCCTCGGAGAAACCACCGCCAGGCTCCGCGGCGGCCGGAATGTGGTCTGTCACCTCATGTGACGAAGGGGAGGAGCTCAGCAAGGTGGGGAGGTCGGGGGACCTAGTGCCCCAGGCCTGAGCCCCTCTGCTGTCCAGACCTGCCCAAGCCCCGTTCTGGGTGTTTCCAGCCAAATCCTCACCAGCTCCCACCTGGCCACGGCCCTGTGGGTGGGAGGGGTCCGGTCTGCTCCCGGCGCACGGCCATCCCGTTCAGGCCTCGCTGCCCCCGCAGATCTGGGGGAGGTGACGGGGCCTCCGTGTTCATACCAGCGACAGCAGCCCTGCCCTGCGCTGCCCCGAGCCTGACCCGCAGCACGTGCTGCTGAGACAGGCCACACACGGCCCACCGGCCACCCTCCGACTCACCTCCCGGGCCTGCCGGGTCTGATACAGGAGGGCTCCGCGTGCTCCCAGCATTCGTGGTTAAACGTTCCACTGAGCGTCCCCATCTGCTCCCCAGGGAGACCGCCTTCCGTCCGCAGTGACAGGGAGCCGTGTCCGCTGCGGGCAGTGCTGGGTGGGACGGGCAGAAGGCTCTGGAAAGACCTGAGGGCGGGACGCGGCCCCACCCCCTCACTGCCGAGGCCCCGGGCTCAGGTGAGCCGAGGCCGAGCTAGGCCGAGCTCAGGGGAGCCGCGGAGCGGGCCCCAGGCCACCCGAACCAACCTCAGGCGGCACAGCCGGACCCCAGCCCGGGGTCCTTGGCCACCGGCAGGGCGGGTCCCCGAGGAGGCCAGGACCCTGCACGTCCACCGGGCCCCCGAGTTGCTGGGGTTCCGGTGCAGATCGACGATGGGACAGGGGGCCCTGCGGGCTGCAGCCTGAGCTGCGGGGAGGTGCAGGGTGCCGCTCTGACAGCCATTGCCGCTGGGGCCATGCACCGTGTCCACGGAGACACCAGGGGGCCCACGCCAGAATGTCAGGCAGGAGAGAAAAGCAGTTTAAAAAGCCCACATGAAGCTCCCCCACAGAACGAGCACTGGGAACGCTGTGTGATTTCCTTCGGCGCTGCGACCACGGTGTCTCCTCAGCAAACAGGGAGGAGCCACCTGAGGCAGGGAGCACCCACCAGGGTCCAGGGAGCACAGCCACAGGGAGAGTCACTCGCCCCCACGTCCCGAGTCCAGCGTTCCGGCCCCTCCGCCCACTGCCAGCGCACCCCGGATCCCGTCACCCCAGCCCGCACCCGCCCCCGACCCCCTCCCCATTGCCACAGCGCCGGGAGGGGGCTCAGGTGCCATCGCGTTGGCATAATTTTTCACGACCGTCTTCATTAACCAGAGCCGGCCTGCCGTCACTATGGCAACATGGAAACTGCTGCCCACCATCCACCTCATTATTCTGCCCCGCGCCCGTGCCAAGAGGGGCTTGTCCCCCGAGACCCCTCCTGACAGCCTGGCCCGGCATCCGGGCTCTGGACGCTAGTCCGATTTCACAGTTTAATTACTGCTAATCTGCGGGCCACACTGGGGAGCTGCTGGTGATGGACAGCAGGTGGCCACCGGGACCCCCACCCCACCCCACCCCACCCCGCCTCTCCCCTTCCCTCTCCTCCCCTCCCTATCCTACGCCATTCCTCCCTTCCCCTCCCCAATACACCCCTCCCCATTACACTCTACCCCTCCCCAACTCTCCCCACCTCTTCGCACCACACTCCTCAGCTCTCCCGCAAACCCTCAACTCCGTCCCGACCCCACCCCACCCCTCCGCCTAGGCTGAGGACCTTGTGCTGCGTTTGGGGTGTCAAGGGGTGGATGACTCAGCAAATACAGAGGCTGTCAGTTCAACTGCGTATCACAACGACATCGGGAGGTGAACACTCGATTGCAAAGGTGAGGGAGCTGCCTGCCCCAGCCCATGAGGGCCAGGCAAGGGCAGTGTGGGTCCTCAGCAGCCTGGGGAGCAAGAGCATGGCTTTGGCCTCAGTTTTGTAAACACTTAATACCTCTGTCGCTCCCTCAATGTGGAACCCCCTGGGGGTCGCATGCAAACTCCGCGCTGAGAAATAGTTCAGGGTTATTCACCGGACCCTGTGGAGACCCCAGGGGCCAGCCCCACCCTGGGATTCTTCCCACACCTGTCCCTGTGCTGCCCGCCAGCTCCCCTCAGTGGTACCTGCTGCTTTGGGGTTGGTGACTGCACCCCCATGGCCCACAGACACACTGGACCTGTGGACACCCCCCCATCAGCAGCTCCATGGTCCTGACCTTGCTGGCCCTTCCTGCGGGGTGTGCTGCGGGTCCCAGAAAGGTGAACAGGCAGACATGGCATGGTGGAGGCCAAGCTGCTGCCGGGAGGCTGTCTGGCCATGTCTGACCCTAGCACTGAGCTTGAAGGGGTGGGAAGATGAGTCGCCTTCAGAGAGAGCATTTAAAACAGAGCTTGCCGCCTGGGTCTGTGCAGGCTGCACGCTGCAGCTTGTGGCTTTACTTTTGGAGAAAGTGTTTAGCAACTCACCCTGGCGGGGTAGTTCACTTGGTTAGAGCATCATCCCAATACACCAAGGTTTGGTACAGCAAATCCATGTTTCTCTCTTCTCTCCCTCTTTCTTTCTCTAAAAATATCAATAAATAAAATAAAAAGCTTGGCAACTTAAAAAGTCTTTCTAAAAATTAACACCCAGAAATCTACGGCTTTTTTATACACCAATAATTAACTTACAGAAAGAGAAATTAAAAAAAAAATTCCATTTACCATTGCAACAAAAAAATTAAACTTAACTAAGGAGGTAAAGGACTTGTACTCAGAAAATTATAGGACACTGAAAAAAAAGATAGAAGAAGACATGAACAAATGGAAGAACATACCATGTTCATGGATTGCTAGAATCAACATCATTATAATGTCCATACTATCCAAAGGAATCTATAGATTCAATGTACTCCCCATTAAAATACCAACTATATATTTCATAGACCTAAAACAAATTCTCCAAAAGTTCATATGGAATAAAAAAGACCCCAAATAGCCACATCAATCCTGAGAAAGAAGAATAAAATAGGAGGAATCACAATACCAGATATCAAACTATGTTACAAAGCCACTGTTCTCAAAACTGCCTAGTACTGGCATAAGAACAGACATATATGGAACAGAACAGAGAAACCAGAAATCAACCCAAGTCATTATGCTCAATTAATATTTGACAAAGGAGGCAAGAGCACGCGATGGAGTCAAGACAGTCTCTTCAATAATGGTGTTGGGAAAATTGGACAGATAAATGCAATAAAACAAAACATACCACCAACTTACATCATACACAAAATAAACTCAAAATGGATAAAGGACTTAAACGTAAGACAGAAACCATAAAATCTTAGAAGAATCCATAGGCAGCAAAACATCAGACATATGTTGTAGCAATATCTTTACCGATACAGCTCCTAGGGCAATGGAAACTAAAGAGAAAATAAACAAACGGGACTAAATAAAAATAAAAAGCTTCTGCACAGCAAAAGAAACCATCAACAAAACAACAAGAAAGCCCACTGCATGGGAGAACATATTTGCCAATGTTATCTCTGATAAGGGTTTAATCTCCAACACTTACAGGGAACTCATAGAACTTAACAAAAGGAAGATAAACAACCCAATCAAAACATGGGTAAAGGACCTAAATGAATACTTCTTGAAAGCAGACATACAGAAGGCCAAGATACATATGAAAAAAATGTTCAGGCACTAATCATCCGAGAGATGCAAACCAAACGACAATGAGGTCCCATCTCACACTTGTCAGAATGACTACCATCAACAAGTCAACAAAGGACAAGTGCTGGCGAGGATGTGGAGAAAGAAAAAGGGAGCCTCCTGCACTGCTGGTGGGAGCGCAGACTGGGGCAGCCACTGTGGAGAACAGGATGGCGTTTCCTCAAAACATGCTTCACTCATTTGTGGAATTTAATGGACAACATAAACTGATGAACAAAAATAGAGCCAGAGCCAGAGAAGCATCAAACAGACTGTCAAACCTCAGAGGGAAGGCAGCGGAGGGTGGGGGGTGAGGAGATCAACCAAAGGGCTTGTATGCGTGCATATGAGCATAACCCATGGACACAGACATGGGTGTGTGTGTGTGTGTGTGTGTGTGTGTGGGCATGTGCTGAGGGTGGGAGTAGAAAAAAAACAAAACTCTGCTCCCGCACTGTGTGTGACTGAGAGGTGCTGTTCTGGCGCCATCACTGTATTTGCTCAGTCCATACGTTTACCCCAGAAGCACCCTGGGCTGTGCTCCGCTTCGGAGAGTGTGCAGACAGGACGCGGGAGGTGCTGCGGCCGGTCCCTAGCCCGGGCATCGTCACTAACTCCAGGACCGGCGACCACATGGCCGTGTGTTCCTACAGCCACACAGAAAGCAAGCTCCCAGCCGGCGCTCCTGCGGAAGGCCTCAGAGGACCCCCCCCTCCACTCCCCCCCGCACCCTGGTGGCTGACTCAGAGGTCCCCGCTATTGTGGGCTCTGCCCCAGGGAACGTGGGATTCTGAAGGCAAGGGCTGATTTCTTTCATTTCCTTTAATGACATGATGGCACCATGAGCTTTCCAAATGCGTGCTCTGGCTCTCTCCTCGGGGAGACATTTCTACTAAAAAGTGCAGTGCAAGCCCTGGCCGGCGGCTCAGTGGTTAGAGCATCAGCCAGCACACCAGAGGGTTGAGGGTTCAGTTCCTGGTCAAGGGCACATACGTGGTTGTAGGTTTGATCCCAGCCCTGGTTGGGGCACATGTGGGAGGCAACCAGTCTGTGTATCTCTCTCACATGATGTTTCTCTCTTGGCCTCCTTTCTCCTCCCTCCCTTCCATGCTCTCACAGTGGGAACACCTCCAGGGAGGATGACTCCGCAGCTCAGCATGGTGAGCGTCCCAATGACCCAGAAAGCACACTCCTGTGCTTCTGTACCCCGCAGGGCCTGCCCACTACAGTGACCGCATCCTAGCAGGTGACCCAGCATCTGACACGCCTGCCGAGGGGGGCCTGTGCCTGCTGGCCCAGTGGGGGACTCCCGCCATCTCCCGCGACCGGCCGGGAGCATCGTCCTGGGCATCAAGAAGGTTGTGGATTCTATTGCTGGCCAGGGCACAGGCAGGGGATGGGTTTGATCCCCTGGTGGGGGCGCATATGAGAGGCAGCCATCGATGTTTCTCTCTCCCTTCCCTTCTCCCTAAAATCAATGGGACCGTGTCCTGCGGTGAGGAAAGTAGGCGACGGGGGTCTACACAAGCATGTGAGCATGATGTCACAGTGGGTGTGAGCATGCATGTGTATGCGTGTGAGTGTGTGTGCGTGAGCATTCATGTGTGAGTGCAAACATGTGCACAGGTGTGTGACTTGATAATTGGTTCTAAAGATCATCTGCATTCAGGTCTGGGGAGAATAAGATTTAGGAGCCCAGATATTGGGGTCGGAGGACAGCAGTTTCCTGTGGATATGAACTATCTGATGCCCCTCAGGCGGCCTCGGGCTGGCGGCGGAGGGGAGTGGGCTGTGGAGGCAGTGCCAGCTGGTCAGCGTTGGGGGGGCGAGGGCCCCTCCTGCCGCTGGTAAAGGACAGATTCACCTGGAAGTGGGCGGCCATTCTCCCTGCCCACGTGAGAGCCAAACCTAACCGTAAAGAGCAGTGAGCCACGAGCGATCGGAAAGAAACAGGCAGCGTCATCACAGATTCTGGCTGTTTTTAAAGCCGGCCATCTTCAAAGGTGAGTATTTCCAATCTGCAAACGGCTCCCACAGCAGGAAGGAAAACACACCAGAAACGTGAGCACAGACTCAGGGACACCGCAGGAGACGTGCAGGTGGAATCAGTACATGAAAACTTGTTCGATTTGTGACATTAAAAATACAATAAAAGCATTGGCTTGCCTGTCACATTGGCTAAAGTAAAAACCTCGCTGCCTTTGTCCACAGGCGGCTCTGACGACCAGAGCTGGCAGAGCCCCTCGGGAGGGGGGTTTGGCAATGAAAACGCACATTCTCCATGAGCAAAACCCCGCTTCTTGTCATCTCACTTAGAAGAGTCACAGGGAACTCCTATGTTCAGGGAAGAACGGTCTGGCATCGTCCGCAGCAACAGGAAACAGGAGACAGTGTCGCTGAGCTATTGCAAGGTTTTGTGTCATTTCCAGCCGGGAAGGCCGGCCACACTGCTGTCAAGCGTTTTTATTTTTCACTTACATTAACAAAATATTTTTATTGTTATCATTTATTTACTTTATTTTTACTGCTCTGTGTTTGAAGCTAGTGATTTTCAACCTTTGTGGCTCACAAACTAATGGCTAGCTTTCTGCAGCACCGACAGACAGACAGTCCTGTGGCCGGTCTGACCGCCACGCAGGGCGTGGCTCTGATCCCGCACCCAGACACTGGCTGGCGGGGCAGCAGCCGCAGGGAAAGGAGTCGGGCCGGCTCAGCACCAGGGACTGTGTGTGTCAAACATTCTTGCAGCATATCGGCTGGAAACCACCGGTTTTAAGCAAATCATGGAACAACAGGCATCCCCCAGTTTCACATTTGAAGAGAAGACGGAACCGGGTCTGAGGGTGGGAGTGGGTGCCTGGCCTCCTCTTCCGCTCCGGGCAGGGTGGCGAGATCCTCGGCGCTTCGTGCCCCTCTCAGCGCGAGGCCCACCTTCCCTCCTATCTGTGCGTTTCAGTTTTGTGAGTGAGGACAGGCTCCCCTGCCTGCCTGGCCCTGGGCAGTGAAGAGCAGGCGGTGCGGACGGTCCTGGGCCCGTCTTCGCGGGGAACTGGGGGTGCCAGCGGGGACGGGGTGAGCGAGGGCTGGCGTCTGCCCGGGGGCCGAGGCCACACCTCCCTGGGAGCACCGAGGCCCTCCCACGGACCCCACGCACAGGGTGAGACGGCGGAGGCCACTCCACAGCGTTACTTGCTTTCCCAGAATCATCCTTGTAACCAAGACCCCCCTCTGGGCTTTTGTTTGGTTTGGTGACAAAAAGAGGCTTAATATAACTTTGTCAAAACTTCAACAATTCTCATCTTTGCCAAACATCACAACTATTATTCTAGGAGTTTCTGCTGCCCTTCAGCACAAGCGGCCCCTGGGGCAGGAGCGGGTCCAGCCCCCTTCCTCACACCCGGCACCGGGACTCTCCGCTCCTCCCACCCGACCCCGGAGGCCCGGGCAGCTTCCCGGGAGTGGCTCTCCGTTCGGGGTCATTCCCCACCGGACCAGTGGGCGCTGCCTTTTACCCTCAGAGTGCGCGGGCGAGCAGTTTCTGTCCTGCGCCCACGGCCATGATGGCGGTTTGAAACCATCTCCTTTGCTAAAGCAGAGGCTGGGGACCTTGGTTTAGAATTAACCAACAGCACTGAGCGTAAAGAGGTGAGGTTCACTCTCTATAGACCTCCCGGGGCTCCCCTGTCAGTGGGAGCTTGCGGCTGGGTGCTGGGGGGACCGGGCCTGCCTGCTGTCTCCGGGGCTGGGCCCGCACTCACAGTGAAAGCCACAGGTTCTTTCCAGGACACTCAGACGGTGGGGATTTTGGGGATCCCGGCCCCCACCGCCCGCCGGCCTGGCAGACAGCCTGCCTCTCTCTGCAGGAGCTCCCCTCGCCATCCTCCGGCGGAGGGTGGTCACACGACAGAAACCTGGGGCAGGAGGGCCCAGCCGGCCTCCTCGTTCAGAGTCCCCGTCGGATGGGGAGGGAGCTTGTCTCCTCCACAGGAAACCCTCGTGGCTCCCCGGACAGAGCCACAGACACCGCCACGGGAGGCGGGAGGCTTCTGTGGGCCTCAGGCACCGTGAGCGGTCTGGGCGTCAAGCCCAGCGTCTCCGGGGCGCTCGGTGCCCCTCCCCACGGCGCCAGGGACACCCGGGAAACCGACAAAGGTGAGGTCGGTGCCGGCGCACTTTCTTTTTTTAACCGTCATTTACTCCAAAGCGGCGGCGGAGCCTGAAGGCGAAGGAACGGTGGTGGGTTCGGGACCCCTTTCCCTCCCGGAAACCGCTCCCACAGCACCTACCACACTGCGGACCGGTCAGGAGAACTCTCACTTCCTGTCACACGGCGTTTTAAAGTATCATACTTTACAAAGACGTTAGCTTGCAAGGACAGGCAATAAATAACTTCAAAATGCAGTGGGTATTTAATTTTAAAGCATGCCTTTAACATTTATGTAAAACGTTTTTTGTACTCGCTCAATAGGAACTCATCTGGCCCCTGGGCAAAGCTGGCAATAAAACTACTGGTCTGCAGTGTGTAAGCATCGCTCACCGCCCGGCAGGAGCCCGGCCACCCCCTCTTCTCACGAAGGAGCCCCAGCCTGCTCACCTGTGCCGCGGGGTCACCTCGTGGCCCAAGCCCAGCAGCACCGGGCTGAGGCAGGGGCCGCCCTGTGGGGGTCCCTGAACATTCTAGTCCAGGAGGAGACCTCAGCTCTTCACTTTCCTGGCGCCCAGCACTGCCCAGCCCTGCCCGGCGTGCGGCCGGTGTGTGACTCAGCCCAGCAGTGGGCCTGGTGCCCTTCCCCCGCGGGCTCAGAGGCACCCAGACCTGCTGGGCCCAGCCTGACCTCACTCTGCAGGCCGCCTGGTGCCAGGCGACTTCACGCTATTAACAAGGCCACGCCTCCTTCAGCGATGCCAACCCCGCGTTCTCACAGCAAAGGCAGAGCCCCGGGCCAGGCGAGGGGCACGGGAGGGTGCGTGTGCCCGGGCCTCCGCCGGCAGGGCGCACTGAAGGACATCCTGGGATGCCCGTCTCGGGCTGGTCTGGGGGACGTGTCCTGCCAGGGCCAGTCGGCGGGCACGCCCCGGCTCCCAGGAGGGAGCGCACGCGGTGGGACTTGCGTGCTCAGGGCGGAGCAGAGGGGAGTTCAGGCGTTGTCAGGGAGCGTCCTGGGGGTGAAATTGTCACAGGGAAGGAGGACGAGGGCCACCCGCCTCAGGTCCAGGGCGTGGCCTCAGGACCCACGCTCTCCATGTCCTCGGCCAGCTCGCCATCCTCTGGCAGCCACGGCCCTAGGAGCCGAGAACCCAGGAGGGGGTAGCGGGACCTGTGGGGGCCAGACTGGCTCACGGGATCTCAGCAGGGTCCTGGGGGCGGGGCACCCTGATGCAGGAGACAACACAGCCCGGGGGGCAGGGCCGGCCTGGCAGGAGCCCACGGGGGGGGGGGGGGGGGGCCGAAGTGACGCTCAGCGGTGGGTTGGGACACTGGCTGTTCAACCAGCTCCAAGGCAACTTAATGTGTACCCTCATTCTGTTCCCCTCAGGAATATAAGAAATGTCTTGTAAATGTCACAGACACCCCGCACCCTGGGAGGCCGTCTCACAGCCGGCCCTCAGGAAGGAGCGTGATTGGCTGGCCTCGCCCAGCGCCCGCTCCTCCCTGCAGCGAAGCTCACTTGCCTCCTGGCTCTGGCACACGCTCCACAGCATCTAAATGACCCGGGAGTTTGCCTGGTCCCTGGGGGGACCCCCCTCCCAAGAGCCCGAGCCGGGAGCGGCGGGTGCAGTGTCTGTGACTCTGGCCCCTCTGCTCCGCCCTTGTTTCCTGGCAGAGAAATGAGGCCACTGGCGCCCTGGCCGGCAGAGGCCCCTCCTGTCTTTTCCTGGCTCTGACCACATGTGAAAGCTGTCTCACCCAACGGGGCCCCCGGAACGGACGGGCGTCCCACGGCCTTCTTCACCGGGTGCAGGGACCGTGGGCTTGCAGCTTCCTGGAGCCTGTGTCCGGGTCTCCAGGCCGCCTGGAGAAGGTGCCCACGGAGCAAGAGCCTCACCCTGTCTCCGCGGCCGGGGCGCACCATATCCTTTTCCTCCACGTCCCCCTTGTATGCCAAAGGAGGACCATTCCTGCAGGTTCCTGCCCAAAGGGGAGGCACCCGTGTTCTGCCAGGATGTAATCCAGGAGCGTGGCCCTCATCTCACAGGCCCCGTGGCTGGCGGGGCCACAAACCAGCTCTCCCAAATGCACCGGTTATCCCCTGCTCAGCCCCCAGCAGCCCTTGCTCAGCCCCCAGCAGCCCCTGCTCAGCGCCTAGCAGCCCCTCAGGCCCGCTTTCCACTAACCCCAGGAACCTGCAAATCCCGCAGGAATTAAGGAATAGCTTTTCTTCAAGAAGAATAATTGTTCATTCCCTTCCCTGACAGCACTTTTTATGTTAGGCATTTGAATGTCTTTTTTAGATCTTGCTGTTTCTTTAGGAAGCAAAGAAAAAATATATGTTCGTCAGCAATTCAAGGTTTAAAGCGAAGGAAGGGATGGCAGCTTACGAGAGTGACAGGGGCTTACTCTCCCGAGTCCCAGTTACAAGCTCAAAGCACATTTCCTTTTAAATTAAGTGAGAGTGAAATTCAGGGAGGTGGGAAGAAAGAAACATGATTTTGAAACATGCTAAGAATTCAAATGGACAGAGGAGAATCAGGCAGGCCACGCCCCTGATTTAAGGGGCCAGGACTCCTTTATCAGGTGAGGGGCAGGGGTGGGGCTGCGCTAATATTTAAGAGTGACGAGACCCCGGCCTGGGGGGCCTGACAGGGCCAGCACACATCTGCCTCAGCAACCCCCATGGGTGGTGCTGGGGACACCAGCCGACCCCTGTAGCTGGGACCCAGTTCTGGAAGGCCTGGGCACGAGGGACCCCATCGGGGACACAGCCCTGCCTGGGCAGAGCAGTGAGGGGCCCGGACTCGGCGCCAAGGCCCAGCAGCAGGCAGGTGTCTTTGAAGTCCCATGTTTTATCTTTTATTTTATTTTTTAACTTTTCGTGTTTTTGTTGATTTCAGAGAGGAAGGGAGAGGGGAGAGAGATAGAAACAATGAGAGAGAACATGGATCGGCTGCCTCCTACATGCCCCACACTGAGAACCGAGCCCCAACCTGGGCATGTGCCCTGATCGGGAATCGAACCGTGACCCGGTTCATAGGTCGACACTCAACCGCTGAGCCCCGCCGGCCATGCTGGGGTCCCATTTTTAATCTTAGAAGTGGGTGCTCTGTGTTCACATCCGCCGTGTATCCTCTGTGCCGGTTGGCACAGTGCTCCCGGGCAGGCCTGGCGTCTGGAGAACTCAGGGCGTCAGGGCAGGTAGGGCCCTGCATGTGGCTGGCAGCCACATCCTAGTGACCTCAGCCAGCAAGTTAGGGTTAGGTGTCAGGCGCCAGCCGCGATGCAGGGCACATGCCGAGGCCCAGGCCAGCCTGCGATGCCACGTGTCCGAGGCGCCAGGCACAGAGCCGGCTCGGCAGCGGCCACGTGTCCGAGGACAGGCCGTCGCAGCCGCAGTGGGCCGGGAGGGGCCCTCTGAGTGTGCTCGGCTCCGAGCTCTGGGAGCGGCTCAGGCTCACGCCCCCCCCCGTCCCCCCGTCCCCCCCCCCCCCCCCCCCCCGTCCTCTACCTGTTTCCACCGGAGCCAGTGCGGCCCCGAACTGCGGCTGCAGCGTGGCCTGGCGGGATTGGGGTCACCTGCTGGCCCGCCCTCCGGGGTCTGGGTGATGGAGGCAGATGGACTCCGTGAACCACACGCACTTGGCACATTGGGGGCCCAGCCACATCTCCCCCGGCACCGAGTCTTCCAGCAAAGCCATCCTCAGCACCCCCCACCCGCCCAAAACAGCCTGGGATCCAGCCCACCCCCTGCACCCACCCCTCCCGCCTCTGGGCCCACCCCCTGCTGGGCTGCCACGGGCCAGGACTGCTCCTGACTGCCCCTCCCGTCCTTGCTCCTCCCCCTCCCACCGGAACTGAGCCCCTGACGTCCCTGACGCCCCTTGCGCCCCCCAGTCTGCGTCTCCTGAAGTCTTCCTTCGCTGTTGGGGCCCCGAACTTGGAGTTGGGAGATGCCAGTCCCTGTCTGGGTCCCTGCTCGTGGGGGAGCTTGAGGAGACCAGCCCTCTACCCAGCTCCCGGCAGTGCCCCAGGTGGTCTGTTCTCACCCCCACTGGCTGGCCTCCCTGCCGGTCCCCATTCTGAGAGCCCCAGGCCCCAGGCGGGCTGCAGACCGCGTCCTCCAGGCCCCCTTGACACACCCCAGGCAGCTGATGGTGAATGGCCCTCGGGGACCAGGGGCTGGGGAGACCCAGGGTGCGGGCAGGCTGCTGGCCTCTGCCCAGGAGCGCGCACTGCCCTGGCGCTGGCAGGAGCGCCCGTGCCGGGCCGGGCGGAGGCTGAGACAGGTGGGCTCTGTCTGTCGGGAGGGTTTTGCTGGTGATGCTGAAGAGCCACTCCAGTGACCCTAACCAGCACTGGCCTTTGACCCTTGATCCCCAGAGCCAGCGACAGTGGGGTGGAGACAAAGACACGGAAAGAGCACTGAGCCAGCGAGCAGCAGGAGCACGGCTCTGACACCCATCCCGGCCCCGGAGGGACCGCCCGCCTCCTCGGGGCGGCCTTGTGGGAACAGCACGGGCACTCCCCGCCCGCTGCCCTCTCGCCCCTGCCTGGGCCTGGCTCAGGCGGGCACAGCCCACACGAAGCCCTCTTTCCCGGCACCTGCGGCTGCGCGAGCCTTGCGGTCAGTGCCTCAGCCAGGAGCCTGCTCCTCAGGCCGCCTGCCCGGGGCCCGGGAGTGGAGCTCTGCTCTGGGACCAGGGCCGGCGAAGTGGTTAGGTGAGGCCGCCCCCGGGCCTGCAGGGCGCTGAGCCGGAGAAGAGCACCGTCACCCCAGACGCCGGCCCTGAGTGTAACATGGGTGCAGTGACGCCCCGACCCCTCGCCTCTACGGGACCCTACGGCCACGTTGCCCACGCCCGCCTTCCTGCCCAGCACACGCGCCCAGCAGTGGTCGAGTGATGTCAGAGCTGAGGAGGGCATTGGCCCAACGGGTAGGGGTGGGATCCGGGCAAAAAACTGGTCTGGTTCTCAGAGTGGGACTCCTGCAGTGACAGTCACATGGCCACTCTGCTTCTCCAGGCAACTAGAGAGGGTACGAGCCCCCTCCTCCCCGGTCCCACATCTGGGACAGCTCCCCCTCCTCCCCCGTCCCCCATCTGGGACAGCCCCCTCCTCCCCGGTCCCCCATCTGGGACAGGCCCCCGCTCCCAGGTCCCACATCTGGGACAGGCCCCCCGCTCCCAGGTCCCACATCTGGGACAGGCCCCCCCTCCCCGGTCCCACATCTGGGACAGGCCCCCCTCCCCGGTCCCACATCTGGGACAGGCCCCCCTCCCCGGTCCCACATCTGGGACAGGCCCCTCATTACTCCCCCATCCCCAGTCCCCCATCTGGGACAGGCCCCCCTCCCCGGTCCCACATCTGGGACAGGCCCCTCATTACTCCCCCATCCCCAGTCCCCCATCTGGGACAGGCCCCCCTCCCCGGTCCCACATCTGGGACAGCCCCCCCTCCCCGGTCCCCCATCTGAGACAGGCCCCCCTCCCCGGTCCCACATCTGGGACAGGCCCCTCATTACTCCCCCATCCCGAGTCCCACATCTGGGACAGGCCCCCCCTCCCCGGTCCCACATCTGGAACAGGCCCCTCATTACTCCCCCATCGCCAGTCCCCCATCTGGGACAGGCCCCCCTCCCCGGTCCCACATCTGGGACAGGCCCCTCATTACTCCCCCATCCCCAGTCCCCCATCTGAGACAGGCCCCCCTCCCCGGTCCCACATCTGGGACAGGCCCCCCTCCCCGGTCCCCCATCTGAGACAGGCCCCCCTCCCCGGTCCCACATCTGGGACAGGCCCCCCTCCCCGGTCCCCCATCTGAGACAGGCCCCCCTCCCCAGTCCCACATCTGGGACAGGCCCCCCTCCCCAGTCCCACATCTGGGACAGGCCCCTCCTCCCCGGTCCCCCATCTGGGACAGGCCCCGCAGCCCCGTCCCACAGGAGTCACGCCGATTGGGGGTTTAGAAGAGAACCTGGCGGTGCCGCCAGGTGTGGCCGCAGACAGCGTCAGCCGCGCTGCGTGTGCCTGTGGAAAGGCGGGTGCGGGGGCTGAGCGGAGGTCCCAGGGCATCCCGTGACAGCCTGGCCTCAGACACTGCAACAGGATCAGAAAGGCCGCGGCCGCGTTGGGGCACTGAGCTGGCTCTAGACCACACATCTGGCCGCGGAGGTGTGGTGTGGCGGACCCCACCATGCGCCCTCCAGGCCAATGGGGCCTGTCTGTCGGGTGGAGCTGGGACCGGACCTGAGGCACAGCTGCGCGTGTTTGCTGGCACCTCTGTGGGACCGGCCTGCAGCCCCCACGCAGCGGGACTCACACAGCCCAGGGCCTCCACAAGTCCCAGGACGGAAGCGGCTCCCGGGCCATGTGGTCCCGGGAGAGCGGGAGTGAGGACGGGAAAGGGACCGGCCCTGAGACCCAGACCCTCACCAGTGGGACGGAGGGCGGGAGGCAGCTGCACCGTGTCCTGTGCAATGGACAGGAGGCTGTTCCAGGCTGTTTCTGGTTGCTCGGGGCGACAGCACTTTGCAAATGACGGGCGCAACCGGCAAACGGGACTGTGTGGCGAGGCCGCGTGGGCTCCCAGCGCCTTGGTGGGCGGAGGAGGCTGCCCTGGCCCGCGGCAGACAGAGCCGCTGTTGCCAAGGACACAGCGGAGGGGTAAGCGGCGAGGGGCTCACGGGAGCTCACGGAGCAGCAGGATCCAGCGCCGCCTGCCCCCGGCCGGGGAGCCGCCTCCTGACACCAGCCCTCCTGCCTTCGCCTCCCGATGCTGCTGAAAAGGCGTGAAGAGGTCGAAAGCCACGAAGGAGAAGAACGGGTTGGGTGAGGAGAGGAACGGCTCTGCCTCTGTGCCCACAGATGTCTGGCGCAGGACCCGGGGCGATGTCCTGGCTGAAGGGGCCGCTCCTCTGCGGGCTCAGCCCAGGGCCTCTGTGATGGAGCGGCTCTCCCGCTCCGAGCACAGGCTGCCCGAGGCCTGGCCAGGGATGCTCCAAAGGGGCCACGAGGACCGTTATCAGCAGGAAAAGTGGACAAGCAGGCAGAAAAGGTCCCGTGGCCACCACACTCGTGGAGAAAGGAAGATAGAGACAGCATGGAGTGTGGGAGCACACGGTGACCACAGACGCCGCAAACACAGTGGGAGAGTGACCACGAACACGGTGAGAGTGACCACGGACACGGCGGACACGATGAGAGTGACCATGGACACCGCGGACACGGTGAGAGTGACCATGGACACCATGGACACGGCGGGAGAGTGACCACGGACACCGTGGACACGGTGAGAGTGACCACAGACACCGTGGACAGGACACGGCTGGAGAGTGATCACGGACACCACGGACAGGGTGAGAGTGACCACGGACACCGTGGACACGGTGAGAGTGACCATGCACACTGCGGACAGGACACAGTGAGAGTGACCACGGACACCATGGACATGGTGAGAGTGACCACGGACACCACGGACAGGGTAAGAGTGACCATGGACACCATGGACACAGCGGGAGAGTGACCACGGACACAATGGACATGGTGAGAGTGACCATGCACACTGCGGACAGGACATGGTGAGAGTGACCACGGACACCGCGGACAGGGTGAGAGTGACCACGAACACTGCAGACAGGACATGGTGAGAGTGACCATGGACACCACGGACACGGTGAGAGTGACCACGGACACTGCGGACAGGGTGAGAGTGACCATGGACTGCGGACAGGACACGGCAGGAAAGTGACCACGGACACGGTGAGAGTGACCACGGACACCGCGGACACGGCGGGAGAGTGACCACGGAGACCGTGGACAGGACATGGTGAGAGTGACCACGGACACCGGGGACACAGCGGGAGAGTGACCATGGACACGGTGAGAGTGACCACAGACAACGCGGACATGATGGGAGTGACCACAGACATCGGGGACACGGTGGGAGAGTGATCATGGAGACCGTGGACAGGACACGGTGGGAGAGTGCCCATGGACACGGTGAGAGTGACCACGGATATCACGGACAGGACATGGCAGGAGAGTGACCATGGAGACCATGGACAGGACACGGTGAGAGTGACCACGGAGACCATGGACAGGACATGGCAGGAGAGTGACCATGGACACCGCGGACACGATGGGAGTGACCACAGATGGCATAGACACAGTAAGAGAGTGACCATGGACTGCGGATGCAGTGAGAGAGGCGTGTGCCCAGGCCCGGGCTCAGGTCCATGGGGAGGTAGTTAACTGCCAAGCATATTTGGGTTCCTTTGTCAATATATTACATTTCTCTGATCAAAACTCCTTCTCACACAGAAACTTGAGGACTGCAGAGACCAGCATGAGGTGCAGGCGAATCCCGGCAGATGGCTTTATAAGCTGTTTTCTGCTGTGTCTGCAGTGTCAGCGCCACAGCCGGTGCTCCCTCTGCCGGCTTCCCGAGCAGGAGCGGAGGGGCCTCCCGTGGCCCCGGGGACCTGCAGCCATCGCTCTCTTCGCCATCAGTCAGCTGCGGCACTGTCCTCAGCCACCTGGCTGACCAGTGGACCCGAGGCCCAGCGCCATGCTGGGCCCAGGACTGAGACAGGAGCCAGAGGATGAGGACACGCTGAGTGACCTGTGTCAGAGAAGGAGAGATGGCAGGCCTGCGGGGTCTGGCTTCAGACAGGCGTGGTCAGGTGGTGGGTAAGACCCTCCCCGGCCAGACCGTCTCAGAGGAAAGAGCCGCGTGAGGAACAGCTGAGGCGTTTCATAAACAAGGGCGCTGCCCGCGGCGGGAATGGCAGTGCTTCCCCCGTGCCGGGAAAGGAGCATTTAACATTGAGTGCATGTGTGTGCTCGTGTGTGTATGTGCATGTGCATGCATGTAACACATTTCTCATGACTTCGTTTGCCATCTGGCCGGTGCACAGAAGAGTCTGCCAAGGGACACATGTCACAGGCAGGCGCAGCTTCACACCTGCCAAAGGTCATGAGTGAACAGGTGCCTTTTTCTTAACTGGCCAGCCAGGGTTCCCAGAGCTGTGACCAGCAACACAGCGAATTCCTTCCACCCGTCTTTCATTTTGGAAACATTTTTTTAAAAACATGCCTCGGGAGAGAATGTGTGAGCGAGCTATGTGCAGACCCCGTGTCCGGCTGGCGGTGACTGTGTCTCAGCCGGAAAGCGGCGCAGCGGGAGACAGCGATGGGTCTGGCGTTCGCACACGGAGGCAGAGGGGACTGCGGCCCCGACGTGCCGCGCCTCTGGGGAGGAAAGGGCAGGAGGAGACACTCCCCCGCCTTGGAGACCATACAGGCATTTCCCACGGAGTTCAGGTGAAGGGAACATTTTGTTTTTTGATAAATATTTTTTCAATCTATTCTTATACCAATTTACACCATCGCCAAATGGGAAATGCCACAAAACCTCTGCTAGCACTTCACGGTGGACAGACGGTACGTGTATAGACACAGAGAAGTTTCACAGTTTAATTATGTGGATGAGACTAACGAAGAAGCCAGATGGAGAGATGACTGGTCAACTGATCCTTTATTTGAATCACCCCGATTTCCGCAAACCATGACTGCAGAGAGGTTCGAGCGAACTCTTTCTGCTCAGTGAAACTCACAAACTTCACGCGACACAGGCCATCTCCCTGGACCACTTCGCCTCGGGATTTAGATCTTTGTACCAGAACAGCAATGGTTCCATGGAGAGGATGCATCAGACTGAAGACATAATCCGGCAAAAATAATAAAATGTGGAATTTCAGTAAGGATGCTTGTGAAAGTGAGAGTGGCTATTTTGTAACTTCGAGATATATACCGAGTGGCCAGATTATTATGATCTCTGAATGCATAATAATCTGGCCATTCAGTGTCTATCCTACATAATAAAAGGCTAATATGCAAATTGTCCCCTCAACCAGGAGTTTGACCACAGGCAGGCCAACCAACTGCTCATGTCCCCTCCCCTGGCCAGGCTGGCTGGACTCCACCCATGCACAAATTCATGCACCAGACCTCTAAGATACACACACACACACACACACACACACACACACTGAATTGCCAGATTATTATGCATTCAGAAATCACAATAATCTAGCCACTCAGTGTGTATAGGTGAAGGCCTTTTCTTGGTTCTTGGCATCCTATTCATCAAGATAATTACAGCAGCGTGCTCACACTGAGCCATGATGGAAGCACAAAGCACTGGCTATGGAACAGCAAGCGAGAGCCATGGTTGTCAAAAGGACTGAGAAAAGTACCAGTGCCAGGAGTTCTGGCTCGAACAGCTGGTGAGCGAGGTGCTGAGCCGGAGGCACAGGCAGTCAGTGTGCACTGGAAACCACGCACCAGTTGGAGACACGCTGTTTGGGAATCACCAGGTCCTGCGAGCACACCCAGCTCAGCTCTCCGCAGCGAGGCTGTGCTTCAGGCACAGGGAGCGACAGGCTAAGGGGACATGGCACAGCGAGGGGAGAACGTGGTAGGAAAAGCGTGTGTCCCTCACTTCACAACAAACAACCACCGAGGATGACCCAGGAAAATGGAAAGATGAAGTGGAACCATGTGAACCATGGAAAACTGGAGAAGGAAAAAGACGCTGTAACTGATCGCGGGACCTGAAGGACTCTAACCAGGAGCACAGGGGGCGGAATCCAAATGGAAACAGCCACGTTTGGATGAAACCAAAGCTGAACCTCAGAGAGCACGGCAGCAACAGGCCGCTGCCCGCAGAGTCCCGGCCACAGGGGAGACAGAGAGCTCCCGGAGCAGATGATGCCAAAGCAAAACAACAAATGGCCGAGCACCACACAGTGTGCCCACAAGAAATGAAGCTGGAAGTGAAGTCAACAACAAGCTGCTGTCTTTGTATAAAGAGTGTCCAACCTTCCCCAGGGCATGCTCAGTGTGGCGGGACACTGCTTGTAGCCATCCGGACTGGGAGTGGACTGTGATCAGTGAAGTAAGAAGTGGGAGAACTAGGAGAGTCTGTGTCGCCTGGCATGGTAATTGCATTTTTAGAAATGTATCCTATAGGAACAATAAGCTGAATAGATCAACTTTATGTATAAAGGTAGTAACTTCAGCAAGATTTTAAAAAGTCAGTTCTGGAAACAACCTATGTATGCCAATAGCAATAGCAACAGCAACACCATAGAAAGACCTCTGTTCCTCGGGACACTATTTTACAGTCAATCTGACAAGGTCATATGTGCTAAGTAAGAGTAAGATAGGGTGTACAAATTATACATATATTCTAAAAGAAATACCAGTGAGTGGGTAAATCCAGGTGGCAGAATTATTAGTGATTTTAATTCTATTGTTTTGCATTTTCCAAGTTTTCCACATACATCCTACCTAATAAAAGAATAATATGCAAATTAACCATCACTCTGCTACACTCACCAGCCATGCCCACCATGCCTGCCAGCCAATCAGAGTGAGTATGCAAATAAAACCAACCAAGATGGCTATAGCCACAGAGAGCAGGAGGGAGGCTTGGGTTTCCCAGGCAATGGAGGAAGCCTGCCCTTGCTGGCCTAGACCTCCACTCAAGGTTACAAAGTTTCAGTTATAGAAGGTAAACAAATCCAAACAGAAATGGCTGCCAGCCATGGAGTGAGCAGGAGGCTTGGCTCTGCTCCAGGCTACAAAGTTTCAATTGTAGAAAGTAAATAAATTCCAGATACCAGAGCCTCTGCTTGGGTCACCAGGGGGCATGTTCGGCCTGCAAACCACCACAGGCCTCTTGCTCAAGCGCCCCACACCCCAAGGGAACCCTCACCCTGATCCGGGACACCCATCAGGGCAAATCAGCTGCCCCCCACCCATGTACCAGGCCTCTATTCTATCTAATAAAAGAGTAATATGCATATTGACCATCATTCCAACACACAATATGGCTGTCCTCATGTGGTCAAAGATCCTGCCCCCATATGGACCCAAGAGGGCCACCACAAGATGGTCAGCAGGGGAGGGCAGTTGGGAGGCATCAGGGCTGCAAGGGAGGGCAGTTGAGAGGAAGCAGGCCTGCAAGGAAGGGCAGTTGGATGCCATCAACCCTGCAGGGGAGGGCAGTTAGGAGTGACCAGAACAGCAGAGGAAGAAAGTTGGGGGCAAACAGACTGGCAAGGGAGCAGTTAGACATCAATCATGAGAGTGGTTAGGGGGTGATCAGGCTGGCAGGCAGAAGTGGTTAGGGGCAATCAGGGAGGCAGGTAGGCGACAGTTGGGAGCCAGCAGTCCTGGATTGTGAGAGGGATGTCCCACTGCTGGTTTAGGCCCGATCCCACTGGAATTGGGTCTAAACAGGCAGTTGGACATCCCTCGAGGGGTCCCAGGTTGGAGAGGGTGCAGGCTGGGCTGAGGGACACCCCCCCCCCCCCATGCATGAATTTTGTGCACCAGGCCTTTAGTATTCAATAAAACAAAACAAGCATTTAATATAAATATATGCATTTCCCAACTCTGAAAAGGCAGGCTACCTGTGGCTCATGTCATGACACAGGACTGTGTGGATATTACTCCCTCTGCCCACCCATCCACCCAGCCACCCACCAACCTATCCATCCATCTGTCCACTCATCCATCTATCACCCATCATCCATCCATCATCCATCATCCATCCATCCACCATACACCATCCAACATTCATTCATTTATCCATCCATCCATCATCCATCCATTCACCCATCACCCAATATCTAGCCATCCACTCATCCGGACTATTATTTGTAATGTACACGGGACAGGTTTAAGGATGTCCTAATGGGATGTATGGTTGGTTAAGAGTGATGTTTGTCCTTGGGAGATGTAGATGAATGATGGAGGCAGGTGCAGGGCCACCTGAGACGGCTGAGCAGAGGGTGCCATGGGAGTCTAGGGCCAGATGCCAATTCTGTGGAAGGTGGTCCCTGCTCCCACCCCATTCCCAAACAGGCACATCACTAGCACCCACAGCCCCTGAGGAAACCAGAGTTTACTCACTCTGCTCTTTGCATTCGTCCCCTGTGCCTGCCTCCTCAGAAAACTACAACCTCAACACCCAGCACAGAGAGCTGCTCTGCGACCCGGTGACACTGCCTCCTTCCCATCTAGCCTCCGCAGGCGGCCCTCAGTGCTGAGCCACAGCGATGTGTCCTCCCAGCTGATAGCCTGGGACTTCTGACCCGGTGTCTGGCCTCCACACACCTTACACCCACTGCCTCACCCCAACACGTCACAGCTGAGATGTTTGCCAAGCAAAGGAATGTCTGTTTTCTGGCACGCCCCCCCCCCCCCCCCCCGCCCCCTCCATCCTGACTTCCAACCCCTCTCAGCTATCAAGGAGCCTCAGACATCACATCCGGTTACAGCGCTCCAGAAGCCAACACCTTGCATTCCGCACTGGGCAGTGCCTGGCTGTCCTTTAGTCATTTAACTGTGTGGCTGTGCACTGGAGAGTGAGTGTGTGCATGTGGTGGCGTGGCCCTGCCTTCGGAAGCTGCTCCGGGCACAGGCTTGCCCAGGCCAGGGAGCAGTAGGTGTCTGCACACACTTCCCCCATCTGGGCAGGGGCCAGGAGGGGAGAGGCCTTGGAGACAGAGGGGCATTGAGGCAGTCTCCAGGCCTCAGAGGGACATTCACTGGGAGAGGCCACACAGTTGCAGACAGATCTGATGACCAAAGGCTGGTACTGCTCTCTCACCAGGCCCACCCAGCCTGGGCCTGGAGCTCAGCCGGGGACCTGCCAGAAGGGCCGAGGTCAGAGCCCCGCCCAGTCAGAAGTGCTTTCTGTCCCTGAGGTGAGGGCGTGGGGACTGTTGGGGAGCATGGCTTCCAGGCAAGGCTCAGGTTGTGCTTGCCCACCCAAACCCCTGGGGAAGGGGGAAACGAGCTGGGAGGAGCGGCCGGGCTGAGTCTAGGTCTCTTCTCAACTCACTCTTGGGGGCCCACGGGGCACTGCTGCTCACCCAGGGCCCCTTTGTTCCTTTGTGCTGCCCCTGCCGATGGTGGGGACCCTCTTGCCTGCAGGGAGAGAAGTTAGGGCTGACCGCCCGCTCTGTGCCGCCCGTCCTGCAGGAGAAAGCTCGGTCGGGCATGCTGCAGCTGTCTTCCTTTTATGTTAGTCCTCGCCCGAGGGTGCTTTCCCGTGGATTTTTAGAGAAAGTGGAAGATGGGGAGGAGGAGGATTGGGAGGGGGAGAGAAACATTGACGGGAGAGAGACACATCGACTGGTTGCCTCCTGCATGCACCCTACTGGGCCCGGGGATCAAATCTGCAACCCAGGTACATGCCCTTGACCCAGAATCAAACCTACAACCCTTCGGTGTAAGGGCCGGTGTGCTGGCTGCTGAGCGCCTGCCGGCGGGATGCCGGGCTGTGACACTGACGCACCGACAGGCAGGACGTGGCCCGCGGGGCAGGGTGTCCTCAGAGCAAGGGCCGCCCCCGGTCTCCACGCCTCTCCGGACCTCGCTCTGTGAACTGCTTCTGGCAGGAAAGCTGAGATTTCCCCCCAAGATTAAATGTCACTCTCTGTAGCTTCCTCCTCCCACGTCCACTCCAACACTTGACACAGAATTAAGCTCTCTCTGCTCACTGAGTGGGTAATGCAGCCCTCGGAGGCGCGAGAGCCCCTGCGAGGTGAGAAATTAAAGCCGTCGCTCTGTGAGCGCTAATGGCACGTATGAAACACGAGAAAGGTAACTTAATGGGCAATCAGAAGAAATCATAAAACTAATCATGCAGTTAATGTCTTAGAAGCAGGCTGGAGGGGGTTCAATCACAGATAACAGCCAGGGCTGGTTTGGGGCCACGGAGAGTCCACCGTCCATGGGGGATGGGCAAGGGGAGGGGGCAGGGACGGGATGGGGGAGGGGGCTGCACTCCTGTCCTGGCCGCCTTCCTCCAGCTGCGCCCAGAGGAGCAGGCAAAGGAGGGTGCAGCGCCTTCTCTGCACCTGGGTGAGACCTGAGACGCAGTGGAGGGAGGCGGGTGGGGCTGCGGCGCCCTGGTGGCAGGGGCAGGGGTTGCAGGAAGTGAAGGAAGGCACATCAGGGGACCTGAGCACCTTCAGGATCTTCGCTGACCACGCACAACGTGTGACAAGCACAGCGCTCTGTCTCTGGTTGACTGTTTAGGGACCAGGTTTAGGGCACAGGATGCTAATTGGTTGCTGAAGTGGGGCGGGGGTGGAGGGCGGCTGCCTGCTTCATGCAACTCTGCATTCAGAACTCTCCACCCGATGCCATTTACTCTGGTCGCCAGCTCTGGCTCCGGCACAGTCTGTGAGGGGAGAGTGGCAGAGCCTGGAACCCACCTCCGGTGATGGTGCTGCTGGGCCTGGGCCGCGGCCTGGGAGGCAGAGGACACATTTGGGCCTGGGCCTGGGCTGAGGAGTCTGGCCTCATGGTGGTGGGAGTGCAGCAGGAAGGACTTCGCCTGGAAAGAAGGACACAAGCCAGACCAAGGGTCCCAGAATCCCAGCGACACTTCAGAGAATCTTCTGCATGGTCAGCATGGGCCAGACAAGCACAGCATGCTGTTGGGCATGAATAAAAGATGACTGTTTTTTTAAATATATTTCGAGAGAGGAAGGGAGAAAGAATGAGAAACATTGATCTGTTGCTCCCGCACATGCCCAGACCTAGAATTGAAACCACAACCTTTTTTGTTGTTGTTGTTAATTCTCAGCTGAGAATATTTTTCCATTGACTTTTAGAAAGAGTGGAAGGGAGGAGGAGAGACAGAGAGAGAAACATCAATGTGAGAGAGACACATCGATTGGCTGCCTCCTACACGTGCCCAGACCAGGGCCAAGGATGGAGCCTGGCCATCTTCTAGTGGCCATCTTGTGTCCACATGGGGGCAGCCATCTTGTGTGTTGGAGTGATGGTCAATCTGCATATTACTCTTTTATTAGATAGGTTAGAGGCCTGGTACACGGGTGGGGGCCGGCTGGTTTGCCCTGAAGGGTGTCCTAGATCAGGGTGATGGTTCCCTTGGGGTGTGAGGTGGCCTGGGTGAGGGATCTGTGGTGGTTTGCAGGCCGACCATGACCCTCGGCGACCCAAGCGGAGGACCTGGTATCTGGAATTTATTTACCTTCTATAATTGAAACTTTGTAGCCTGGAGCAGAGCCAAGCCTCCTGCTCACTCTGTGGCTGCAGCCATTTATGTTTGGATTTGTTTACCTTCTATACTTGAAACTTTGTATCCTTAAGTGGAGGCCTAGGCCAGCCAGGGCAGGTGGAAAGCTTGGCTTCCTCTAATGCCAGGAGTAACCCTAGCCTGCTCTCTCCAGCTCTGTGGCTGTCGCCATTTTTCTTGGGATTTATCTTCTATAATTGAAACTTTGTATCCTTGAGTGGAGGCCAAGGCCAGCCAGGGTGTGTGGAAAGCTTGGCTTCCTCTATTGCCAAGGAAAAACCCAAGCCTCTAAACTGCTCTCTTTTGCAAAATCGGTTTGGCTCAGTGGATAGAGCATTGGCCTACAGACTGAAAGGTCCTGGGTTCAATTCTGGTCAAGGGCATGTACCTTGGTTGTGGGCATATCCCCAGTGTGGGAGTGTGCAAGAGGCAGCTGATCAATGTTTCTCTCTCATCAATGTTTCTAACTCTCTATCCCTCTTTCTTCCTCTCTGTAAAAAATCAATAAAATATATTTTAAACTGCTCTCTTTGGCTGCAGCCATCTTGTTTGGGGTTAATTTGCATACTGGCTCTGCTTGGCTGGTGGGTGTGGCTGGTGGGCGTGGCTTGAGCCAAGTTATGGTTAATTTACATATTACTCTTTTATTAGGTAGGATAATCTATTCATCATCCATCCATCCATCCATCTATCCTTCCATCCATCCATCACCCTCTATTATCTATTCCAGTGTTTTTCAACCTTTTTTGGGCAAAGGCACACTTGTTTCATGAAAAAAATCACGAGGCACACCACGATTAGAAAATGTTAAAAAATTTAACTCTGTGCCTATATTGACTATATATAAAGTAATTCTCTTGAATAGGAATCAAATAAACACAAAGAAAGTATTTTATAATTACTTTATTATGAAATATTAAGTAAACAAAATAGTGAAAAATTATAAAATTCTTGTCTTGTCTGCACCTATGGCACACCAGGCAACATCTCGCGGCACACTAGTGTGCCGCGGAACAGCAGTTGAAAAACGCTGATCTATTCATCATCCATCCATCTATCCACCCACGCATCCATCCATCCATCACCAGCATCCTCCATTATCTATTCATAATCTATTCATCATCCATACATCTGTCCATCCATCCACTCATCCACCCATCCATCCATCATCCATCTATCCATCCATTACCCCTCATCCTCCATTATCTATTCACAATATATTCATTATCCATCCATCATTCTTTATCATCTATTCATCCATCCATCCATCATCCATCATCCTCTATTGTCTATTCATAATGTGTCCATCATCCATCCATCCATCCATCCATCCATCCACCTCCATCCTCCTCCATCATCTATTCAAAATCTATCCATCATCCATCCATCCATCCTACATTCTCCATTATTCATCTATCCATATATCATTTACCTGTCCATCCATCCACCCATCCATTATCCACCCATTCACCCATTCACCTGTCCATCCATCCATCATCCATTTATCCATCCACCCTTCATCTATACATCATCCATCCATCCATCTGCCCATTTACCTATCCATCCATTCACCCATCTGTCATTCCATCCATCCATCCATCCACCTATCTGTCATCCATCCATCCATCCATCATCCTCCATCTACCCACCCTCCCATCCATCCATCATCCATACATATGTCCATCCATTTATCCATTATTCATCCATCATCCATCCATCCATCCATCCATCCATCCGTCATTGCGCTGGATGCTCAAGATGCAAAGACATCTGAGACAAACAGGATTTCTATGCTGGTGGAGAATAAATATTCCCCCTGGAGGAGTTATTAAGGACCATCCACCCAGTGTTCCCATTTCAGACATGAGGAAATTGATGCAAGCAGGAGTCAGTGACTAGTTCAAAATTGTCACGGTGAGGTAGGCCTCCCAACAACTCATCCACCATGCTTGCCACAGTCATTTTCAGACGAGGCTCCATGTAGCATCAAACTAAGATTCATAGTCCTCTCAAGTATTACAGATCTCCCAACACCATAAGCTCACAACTGCATGCAATTAAACATTGTAAGCATTGACCTTCAAAATGAATGTGAGGAAGTCAAAGCTCTGATTTCCCCCTTGATGCCAAAATGATTTTTAATTGAAATATCCAGTCATTTTTACAAACATTTCCTGGAGCCTCCACTTTGCTAGGCCTCCAAATTAGCACCCACTGTGCCGGACATGTGGGTGATGTGCCCATGGACCCAGCACCTCTCACTTTGCCACTTTTTCTATAGAATCCTGGGAAGTATTTCACTTGACAAGAGAATTCCACAGCTCTACACTTAGTGCCAAAGTGAGTAAAAAGTTTATGTTTTCCCTTAATTAGTAGACACATGTCATAAACCTAGATGATGGCCTGGGTGTAGGATAAACTTGGGAAGGAACAGGCAGAGGAGGGACAGCATGCTCTCTAGCTGGCCTTGCCCCTGCCACACTCCCTCCTCTGGTCCCCTGAGCGGAGCCATCTGACCACGGCAGGGCCTCTGACTTGGGTACCTTCTCAGAACACCTTGAGCATCTCAGAGCCCAGGCTGGCCTGTCACCTCTGTAGCATCAGCCATCCATCTGCAGCCGGCCTGGGCTCTGAGATACTCAGAATGTCCCTACGTGGGGCACTCATACTCTCAGTCACACTTTTATGCCTCCCCCTGCTACCGACACCCCACATTCCCCCCACAGCCACCCCACTCATGCGCACATGCTTGCACACTCACAGGCTCACCACAACACATGTATGTGCTGAAATACACACATGCTCACAGGCTCACTTGCATACACACATTCGTGGGCACATGCAACAGGCATACCCACAGGCTCGTGCACGCAAGCTCAAGTGCTCACAAAAGATCACATGCATACACTTGTGAGCACACACATGCACACTGGCAGACAGGTGCACTGAGGGAGCCCTTAACAAGCTTTCCCCCATTGGCTTCAAGTATTTACAGCGGCAGATGGAGAACGCATTTCGATAACCTTGCTCAAGGTCGCAGCCATCTTTCTGATGTGGCGATAAAACATTTCAGTTCCGATGTGCCCTTAGGAAACAGTCGCTGCTGATCCTTTCATGCCGTCTGGGGAGCGTGATCCTGGAGTGCGGGCCACCCCAGGGGCTTCTGTGTCTCCATCTCCTCTTCTTGCCCATTCCCACCCATCCTTGAAATCCCGGAAAATTCTTGCCAATCCTGGTCTGAAGAGACACCCTAATTTTAGGATCCCACTAACTCTGAAGAAGATGTAAGTGTGACCCCTAGTGGCTATAGCGGACACAGCAATCTCAGCTATTTGTCCTGCCTGAGGTCAGGAGGTGCCCTCTGAGTGGGTCCCCAGGAAGGAGGGACGCAGCTACTTCCCAGCTGTGTAGGGCTTCGGGGCTTCGTTGGGGACCATCTGTAGTGTCCAGCCAGGGATCTTGCTGGGGGGTCCAGCTGGAGATCTGAGTGGGGTCCATAGGGAGTCTGGGTGGGGGGTCTGGGTGGGGGGTCCATTAGGGGGTCTGGATGGGGGTCCATCGGGGGGTCTGGGTGGGGGTCCATCGGGGATCTGGGTGGGGTCCATCGGGGGGTCTGGGTGGGGTCCATCGGGGGGTCTGGGTGGGGTCCATCGGGGGTCTGGGTGAGGATCCATCAGGGGTCTTGGTGGGGTCCATCAGGGTTCTGGGTGGGGTTCATCAGTAGTCTGGGTGAAGGGTCTGGGTGGGGTCCATTGGGGGTCTGAGTGGGGTCCATCGGGGGGTCTGGGTGGGGTCCATCGGGGGGTCTGGGTGGGGTCCATCGGGGGTCTGAGTGGGGTCCATCGGGGGGTCTGGGTGGGGGTCCATCGGGGGGTCTGGGTGGGGGTCCATCGGGGGGTCTGGGTGGGGGTCCATCGGGGGTCTGGGTGAGGATCCATCAGGGGTCTTGGTGGGGTCCATTAGGGTTCTGGGTGGGGTTCATCAGTAGTCTGGGTGAAGGGTCTGGGTGGGGTCCATCGGGGGTCTGGGTGGGGTCCATCGGGGGGTCTGGATGGGGTCCATTGGGGGGTCTGACGGGTCCATCTGGGTTCCAACTGGGTCAGGCCAGCTTTGCTGAGCTAGTTCTCTGGCCGGCTCTGCCCAAGCTCCTCATCTCAGGGCTCAGGCCGGCCTGTCCCCTCTGTACATCAGCCATCAGGGTCAGAATTTACGAGGCTGTTTTTGAACAGGAGCTCCCACCACCCTCCCTGCTCCTGCTGTGGACCTTCGATTCGCCGTGCCCTGAAGGAGGCCCCGGAATGAAGGCCTCCTTTGTCTCCTTGTGGAGAAAACCTCTGGGCTGAGGTCTCTCAGGTGCCACAGCCACACCAACCCTGGAGGCTGCATCCGTCTCAGCAGCAGGGAGACAGCTCGGGTCGTGGTCCAGGCCCGGCCCTCCATCCCTCACCCTGCGCCGTGCTCCCCGAGCGGCCGGAGGAGCTGTGTGTGTCTGCCTGGGAGCAGGGCCACGGACGAAGGGAAACTCTTGGCAGAAACCCGGCAACGTGAGCATGGGAGCGAGTTCCCAGAAAAGACCAGCTGGGCGTCACAGGAAGCCGCCTCAGGCCAGAGCCGCTCCTCACAGGGCGTCCCTGGAGCTGTGGACACGGCGCAGCGTGAGATCCGACCCGAGTCCCAGCCCTTCCCCTGGCCCGGCTGCTGGGAGAAGGCCATGTTGGGGGTGATGGTTCATACTGCCTCACCCTGACTGGGCCACGTGGCTGCTGAGCATTGTTTCGGGGTATCTGTGGTGTTTCTGGAATCCACAGACGAGGAAGGAGGGTCATCCTCCCCACGGGGGCCTCACGGACCTGCCGAGGGTCCGAGTGGAACAGACAGGCGCGGAGGGCGCTCTCTGCTGGTCTGGGACATGCCCTGCTCTTCTTGGCCATCGGGGCCCGGAGTGCTTGGTCTTCAGACTTGGGTTGGGGCCCGTTGGCTTCCTGGTTTCTCAGTCTTTGGGTTTGAACTTGAACTTGAAGCTGCACCGCAGCTTCCCAGGCCTCCAGCCTGCAGAGGGCAGCTGTTGGGGCCCTGTGATCTCTGCTGTCTCTGCATCCTCTGGGCTGTTTCTCTCGGGAGCCCTGACGCGGTGTTGGGATGCTGACCCAGCACCTGAGCGCGGTTCACGGGTTAGCCCCCTTCTCACCACACATGCACGGGGACCCAGGCAGGAGGGCAGCAGAGGCTGGGCCAGAGGGCAGGGGCAGTGCCGCACAGAGCGATTCTCCCCGCTCTTAGGGCAGAGGGCCAGCTGCCAGGGCCCAGAAAGGACGGCGCCGGGGGCCGCGCACCAGCCTGCCCGCAGGGCTCTCCTCCTGACAGACCGGCCAGCTCCTCCTCTGGCCGGGCCTCTCAGCACTGCCCACACCGCGTCTCTCGCCTCAGCCCGCCGTGCCACAGCGGAGCCCGGAGAGGTTTCTACCCAGAAGGCTTCGTCTTCAGAAAGCAAGTGTTTTCCAGGTGCTTTTCCAAAGTAAGCAGACCATCCCACAGTGAGCGCTCTCGTGTGGGGGGAAAAGTGATGGACAGCAAGGCCATACCTGCACAGGTGCAGCGGGTAAGCGTCCTGCTCTCAGACATGGCAGCGAACTGACGGAGATCCTGTCTCTCAGGGAGGCAGACTGTGCCGGCCAAGGCCACGTCGTGGGGCTCGAGGGTGTGCAGCTGCCACACTTGGTCTTTGCTGGACAGTGATAAGCAGGTCTTGACTTGCTCTCGGAGAAGCTGTGTGTGTCGCCAGAGGAGGTCCCACTCCCCTCGGTGGCCTGCAGGCTGGGGAGGCCTGAGCACGGAGGATTCTCATGACCTGGAACGTCCACCCCTGAGGACAGCACCTGGGTGGGCCTCCTGCACCTGTGTTACTAAGAGTGGCCGGGCTCAGTGCTTCAGATGCCTGCTGACGTGGTGGGAAAGTACAGCCTTCAAGAGGACAGCAGGAACATAAATACACATGAACCCACCCACACATGGATGCACATTTGCATGCACATTTGGGTGTGCACACACACGTACACACACACACATATACAAACATACAGACACGGATCTGTACACACATGGACACATTCACACGCAAGAACGCAGATGTACAACACACATGCCCGTGAACACATGTACACACATACACGCGGATATGTGCACACATGTGTATACACATACACACATACACAACATGAATGCACATACAGAGACAGGAACATCTTGCCTTCACCATCTTTTCTTTCTAAAATCATACATATTTCATTAAACTTCATGCAGAGTGTCTTCTGATTTATGGTAATTGTCAACAAAATGAAAAACACAGATGAGTTTAACTCTGCAGGAGCTCGGAGTTAACTGGCATGAAATTATGTTGTTTTTTCATTTTAAAAAAGCAGGGCCCCAAACGCTGCCTCCCAGGAAATGTGGAGGACACAGAGTGAAGTGAGGGTGACTCCCCACATCCGCGGAGCCGGTCACCTGGCGGCCTGGGCACCACGTGAGGGACCCGCCCAGACCCGAGGGCCCGGGATGCATTTCCATATCCAGCCCCGTTTAGACGAATCATCGTGGAGGAAAGAAAAAAGAGCCGGCGCATCAATAGCCCCTTGATTAGATTTTCATCTCCTGAGCAGACAAGCATGAATATTTATTACCAGGAAGGCCGGCTTTCCTCTTCCCATCGCTCTGATCTTGAATATTTCCCACTGCTAATTTTTATGAAAATTTGGGCAACCTACTATTTTCACATAAACTGACAGTTCTTGAGATAATCCTGTTATTGTCTGGTTGAAAATTACGGCTTCCGCTTATTCCTGTGTTAATGAGGGATTAAATATGGTTTTTCACCCCATAACCTGAGATGGGCTGGAATTAAAAATTGCATGTCGTGTTTTTGCGGGCTGCAGCGGGCCGGGCTCTCCACGCTGCTGTGGACGCACTTTAAACACATTCTTCAGCCCCCGCCCTGGATGAAAAGGTTCTGTCACGGGAAGCCGCAGAGAAACACACAGCCCTTCGCCACAGCACCAACATCACAACACTGTCTATGTCGCTTCAACACAAGACCTTTTCCAGGGACCCACGCTCTAGGCCACCGCCCCATTGCCAGGGGCCGGCCGCCCCGCCCAGCCACTCTCGGGCACCCGCCAGCAGCTTCTCACCTGAGCTCGTTGTGTAAGGTTTACTTTATTGCAGGTCGAACCATGGATTTGATTTTTTTGGACAAAGGGTCCTGTTATGCTTCTAAAACTGCACACTGCGTTTTCTGTTTGTTTCTGATCCCCCTGAATGGCCTGGCAGAGTTTTTCACTCTCCGTCACTGGTCTGACAGGGTATTCCAGAGAAGGTCACTGTCCACACGGCCTCCTGAGCCGATGGATAAAGGGGCCTCAGCGGAGACACTGATGGGGTCTCACAGGTCGGTGCCTGGGGGTGACCGAGTCCTCCCACATCCATACGCTGCAGCTGTCTTTGGAGATGGGGCCTGTTAAAAATATTTATTTATTTGTTTGTTTATCTATTTAATCCTCACCTGAAAATATGTTTCTGAATGTTTTTTAAAGAGAGTGGAAGGGTCCAAGCCAGTTTGGCTCAGTGGATAGAGCGTCGGCCTGCGGACTCAAGGGTCCCAGGTTCGATTCCGGTCAGGGGCATGTACCTTGGTTGCGGGCACATCCCCAGTGGGGGCTGTGCAAGAGGCAGCTGATCGATGATTCTCTCTCATCAATGTTTCTAACTCTCTATCCCTCTCTCTTCCTCTCTGTAAAATATCAATAAAATATATTTTTTAAAAAATAAATAAATAAAGAGAGTGGAAGGGAGAGAGGGAGGGACATCGGATGTGAGAGAGACATAGCGATTGGTTGCCTCCATATGCACCCCAAACTGGGGCTGGGGATCAAACCCGCAACCCATTGGTGCGCAGCTACCACCCTAACCACTGAGCAGCAGGGGCCAGGGCTGAGCAGAGGAGATTACTCAGATGAGGTTGCCAGGTGCGCCCTGATGCAGTGCGACCGGACACACGGAGGGACGGTGGCCTGAGGTCCAGAGGAGGGGCCTGGGGAGGAATGAGCCCTGCCCGCTGGGGAAGCAGGCAGCACAGGGGCCTTGGCTCCTATGGATCCAATGAAGGAGTAACTCTGTCCCAGACCCTCGCACGGCTCCTCTCCACCCTCCTGCGCCCAGCCGTGTCCGATGCCCGTTCATCTGTAGCCAACACTTTAAAGGCAAGAAGGACATGCCGTGCCAAGGAGCATTTAGTGAAAGAAAGGAAATGCACAGAAAGAGAAAAACATACGTTCACACTGAACTCCCTTCAATGCCCAGAGCTCCTGATGCGAGCGTGGCGAGGAGGCGGGGCAGGGACAGAGGAACGGAGGTGGGATGCGGTGGGTGGACGGGGTGGGGTGGGGCAGGGATGGGGACAGGGACGGGAGCACAGGGGATGTTGTCATCGGGAGGGGTCCCTTCCACAGGGCACCGGGTGGCGTTTCTGGGTTCCTCTCAGCGGTCTCTGCTCCACCGGCCCGGCCAGCTGCCGGCATCTCTCCGGGAACCCGTCCGGGGTTCGGGGCCGGCGCGAAGCGCTGATGCCCACAGGTGACCACACGGTTTGCCAAGCCCTGCCCAGCGCTCCTCAGCGGACAGCCCGCACACTGCCCCGCGCACTGCCCCGCGCACAGCCCCGCAAATAGTCCCACGCACTGCCCCGCGAACAGCCCCGCCCACTGCCCCGCGCACAGCCCCGCGCACTGCCCCGCGCACAGCCCCGCGCACTGCCCGCACACTGCCCCGCGCACTGCCCCACGAACAGCCCTGCGCACTGCCCCGCTCACTGCCCGCACACTGCCCCGCGCACAGCCCCGCGCACTGCCCGCACACTGCCCCGCGCACTGCCCGCACACAGCCCCGCGCACTGCCCAGCGAACAGCCCCGCAAACAGCCCCGCGCACTGCCCGTACACTGCCCTTCGAACTGCCCCGCGAACAGCCCCGCGCACTGCCCCGCACACAGCCCCGCGACCTAACGACACGGGCAGCGGGGACCGGCTCCCCGTTCCCTCCTTGCTGGTTGCCCGCCAGGAGAGTGACTGACCAAGAGGCATGGGCTCCTTGGCTTCCACACCCAGGGCCCTCTCCTCAAGCAACTTAGATGCTTCCAGGGAGACGCGAGAACCGAGGTGGGACTTCACACGCGGTCACCCCACGCCCTCTCCCACCCCCTCCCCCACGCCCTCCCTCCACACTCGGCCCCCCACGCCCTCCCCCCCGCCCTCCCCCACACCCTCCCTCCACACTCGGCCCCCCACGCCCTCCCCCCCGCCCTCCCCCACACCCTCCCCCACGCCTGTCCTGTCCTGGGAGTGCTGTGCCTCGGGTGACCCGGAAGAGAGCCTGACACTCCAGCGCAGAAGTAACTTGGTGCTTGCGAAGAGAAGAGCGTTATTTCTGTAAAACACCCCTTGTTTCTGCTCTCGCCAGCCTGGAACAGGGTCCCCTGTCTCCGACGTGGAAGGCACAGCTTCCTGTTTGCCAGCTGAGTGCCAGGGGTCGGGACCCAGCAGCTAGCGCGCCCCCCCCCCGCCGCCCCCCCTTCCCCCCGCAGGTGCTGCTGCCACGGGCCGAGGGGGCTCCCCGTGCAGGCGGTTCGGAGGGTCCCCCGATCTGCGATTACAAGGTGTGCTCTGCAAACAGGAAGTGTGGCCGGACCTGGAGGACAGGCCTCTGGTCTCGGGGGAGGGAAGGTCCTGCACATGGGCTGGCCCTGCTTGGTCCCCACCAGTTCCCTTCCCCATCCCCGGCCGCATCCACCTCCGGAGCCAGACCCGACCCACTGCAGCTGTGGGGCCTCCGGGAGGCGGGGCTCACGGCCTTCCACTCTCGAGAGCAGGTGGGGCAGGCTGGGGACACGGCCTGACCCTGCTCCGCCCGAGGCCTCTCGTGTGTCCTGGTTTGGGGCTGCATCTGCCTCATGGGAACCGCGGCAGAGGAGGTGACACACCGTCACGCCCGCACACACAGAGCAGGTGACACACCGTCATGCCCGCACACACAGAGCAGGTGACACACCGTCACGCCCGCACACATAGAGCAGGTGACACACCGTCACGCCCGCACACACAGAGCAGGTGACGCACCGTCACGCCCGCACACACAGAGGAGGTGACGCACCGTCACGCCCGCACACACAGAGCAGGTGACACACC
The DNA here is from genome assembly GCF_964339955.1 of Pipistrellus hanaki. Taxonomy (NCBI): domain Eukaryota; kingdom Metazoa; phylum Chordata; class Mammalia; order Chiroptera; family Vespertilionidae; genus Pipistrellus; species Pipistrellus hanaki. The sequence goes on from NC_140512.1 coordinate 72,772,345, forward strand.
GTCACGCCCGCACACACAGAGCAGGTGACACACCGTCACGCCCGCACACACAGAGGAGGTGACACACCGTCATGCCCGCACACACAGAGCAGGTGACACACCGTCACGCCCGCACAGACAGAGGAGGTGACGCACCGTCACGCCCGCACACACAGAGCAGGTGACACACCGTCACGCTCGCACACACAGAGGAGGTGACACACCGTCACGCCCGCACACACAGAGGAGGTGACGCACCGTCACGCCCGCACACACAGAGGAGGTGACACACCGTCACGCCCGCACACACAGAGGAGGTGACGCACCGTCACGCCCGCACAGACAGAAGAGGTGACGCACCGTCACGCCCGCACACACAGAGGAGGTGACACACCGTCACACCCGCACACACAGAGGAGGTGACGCACCGTCACGCCCGCACACACAGAGGAGGTGACACACCGTCACACCCGCACACACAGAGGAGGTGACATACAGTCATGCCCGCACACACAGAGGAGGTGACGCACCGTCACGCCCGCACACACAGAGGAGGTGACATACAGTCATGCCCGCACACACAGAGGAGGTGACACACCGTCACGCCCGCACACACAGAGGAGGTGACATACAGTCATGCCCGCACACACAGAGGAGGTGACGCACCGTCACGCCCGCACACACAGAGGAGGTGACATACAGTCATGCCCGCACACACAGAGGAGGTGACGCACCGTCATGCTCGCACACACAGAGGAGGTGACATACAGTCATGCCCGCACACACAGAGGAGGTGACACACCGTCACACCCGCACACACAGAGGAGGTGACGCACCGTCACGCCCGCACACACAGAGGAGGTGACACACCGTCACACCCGCACACACAGAGGAGGTGACATACAGTCATGCCCGCACACACAGAGGAGGTGACGCACCGTCACGCCCGCACACACAGAGGAGGTGACATACAGTCATGCCCGCACACACAGAGGAGGTGACACACCGTCACGCCCGCACACACAGAGGAGGTGACATAAAGTCATGCCCGCACACACAGAGGAGGTGACGCACCGTCACGCCCGCACACACAGAGGAGGTGACATACAGTCATGCCCGCACACACAGAGGAGGTGACGCACCGTCATGCTCGCACACACAGAGGAGGTGACGCACCGTCACGCCCGCACACACAGAGGAGGTGACACACCGTCACGCCCGCACACACAGAGGAGGTGACATACAGTCACGCCCGCACACACAGAAGAGGTGACACACCGTCACGCCCGCACAGACAGAGGAGGTGACATACAGTCATGCCCGCACACACAGAGGAGGTGACGCACCGTCACGCCCGCACACACAGAGGAGGTGACATACAGTCATGCCCGCACAGACAGAGGAGGTGACACACCGTCACGCCCGCACACACAGAGGAGGTGACGCACCGTCACGCCCGCACACACAGAGGAGGTGACATACAGTCACGCCCGCACAGACAGAGCAGGTGACACACCGTCACGCCTGCACAGACAGAAGAGGTGACACACCGTCACGCCCGCACACACAGAGGAGGTGACGCACCGTCACGCCCGCACAGACAGAGCAGGTGACACACCGTCACGCCTGCACAGACAGAAGAGGTGACACACCGTCACGCCCGCACAGACAGAGGAGGTGACACACCGTCACGCCCGCACAGACAGAGGAGGTGACACACCGTCACGCCCGCACACACAGAGGAGGTGACGCACCGTCACGCCTGCACAGACAGAGCAGGTGACACACCGTCACGCCTGCACAGACAGAGGAGGTGACACACAGTCATGCCCGCACAGACAGAGCAGGTGACACACCGTCACGCCTGCACAGACAGAGGAGGTGACACACCGTCACGCCCGCACACACAGAGCAGGTGACACACCGTCACGCCCGCACACACAGAGGAGGTGACGCACCGTCACGCCTGCACAGACAGAGCAGGTGACACACCGTCACGCCTGCACAGACAGAGGAGGTGACACACAGTCATGCCCGCACAGACAGAGCAGGTGACACACCGTCACGCCTGCACAGACAGAGGAGGTGACACACCGTCACGCCCGCACACACAGAGCAGGTGACACACCGTCACGCCCGCACACACAGAGCAGGTGACACACCGTCACGCCCGCACAGACAGAGGAGGTGACACACCGTCACGCCCGCACAGACAGAAGAGGTGATGCACCGTCATGCCCGCACACACAGAGGAGGTGACACACCGTCACGCCCGCACACACAGAGGAGGTGACACACCGTCACGCCCGCACACACAGAGGAGGTGACACACCGTCACGCCCGCACACACAGAGGAGGTGACACACCGTCACGCCCGCACACACAGAGGAGGTGACACACCGTCACACCCGCACACACAGAGGAGGTGACGCACCATCACACCCGCACACACAGAGGAGGTGACACACCATCACGCCCGCACACACAGAGGAGGTGACACACCGTCACGCCCGCACACACAGAGGAGGTGACACACCGTCACGCCCGCACACACAGAGGAGGTGACACACCGTCACGCCCACACACACAGAGGAGGTGACACACAGTCATGCCTGCACAGACAGAGCAGGTGACACACCGTCACGCCTGCACAGACAGAAGAGGTGACACACCGTCACGCCTGCACAGACAGAAGAGGTGACACACCGTCACGCCCGCACACACAGAGGAGGTGACGCACCGTCACGCCCGCACACACAGAGGAGGTGACGCACCGTCACGCCTGCACAGACAGAGGAGGTGACACACCGTCACGCCCGCACACACAGAGCAGGTGACACACCGTCACGCCCGCACACACAGAGCAGGTGACACACCGTCACGCCCGCACACACAGAGCAGGTGACACACCGTCACGCCCGCACACACAGAGCAGGTGACACACCGTCACGCCCGCACACACAGAGGAGGTGACACACCGTCACGCCCGCACACACAGAGGAGGTGACACACCGTCACGCCCGCACACACAGAGGAGGTGACACACCGTCACACCCGCACACAGAGGAGGTGACACACCATCACACCCGCACACACAGAGGAGGTGACACACCATCACGCCCGCACACACAGAGGAGGTGACACACCGTCACGCCCGCACACACAGAGGAGGTGACACACCGTCACGCCCGCACACACAGAGGAGGTGACACACCGTCACGCCCACACACACAGAGGAGGTGACACACAGTCATGCCTGCACAGACAGAGCAGGTGACACACCGTCACGCCTGCACAGACAGAAGAGGTGACACACCGTCACGCCTGCACAGACAGAAGAGGTGACACACCGTCACGCCCGCACACACAGAGGAGGTGACGCACCGTCACGCCCGCACACACAGAGGAGGTGACGCACCGTCACGCCTGCACAGACAGAGGAGGTGACACACCGTCACGCCCGCACACACAGAGCAGGTGACACACCGTCACGCCCGCACACACAGAGCAGGTGACACACCGTCACGCCCGCACACACAGAGCAGGTGACACACCGTCACGCCCGCACAGACAGAGGAGGTGACACACCGTCACGCCCGCACAGACAGAAGAGGTGATGCACCGTCACGCCTGCACAGACAGAGGAGGTGACGCACCGTCACGCCCGCACACACAGAGCAGGTGACACACCGTCACGCCCGCACACTCAGAGCAGGTGACACACCGTCACGCCCGCACACACAGAGGAGGTGACACACCGTCACGCCCGCACACACAGAGGAGGTGACACACCGTCATGCCCGCACACACAGAGGAGGTGACGCACCGTCACGCCCGCACAGACAGAGGAGGTGACACACCGTCACGCCCGCACAGACAGAAGAGGTGATGCACCGTCACGCCCGCACACACAGAGCAGGTGACACACCGTCACGCCCGCACACACAGAGCAGGTGACACACCGTCACGCCCGCACAGACAGAGGAGGTGACACACCGTCACGCCTGCACAGACAGAGGAGGTGACGCACCGTCACGCCCGCACACACAGAGCAGGTGACACACCGTCACGCCCGCACACACAGAGCAGGTGACACACCGTCACGCCCGCACACACAGAGGAGGTGACACACTATCACGCCCGCACACACAGAGGAGGTGACACACCGTCACGCCCGCACACACAGAGGAGGTGACACACCGTCACGCCCGCACACACAGAGGAGGTGACATACAGTCATGCCCGCACACACAGAGGAGGTGACACACCGTCACGCCCGCACACACAGAGGAGGTGACACACCGTCATGCCCGCACACACAGAGGAGGTGACACACCGTCACGCCCGCACAGACAGAGGAGGTGACACACCGTCACGCCCGCACAGACAGAAGAGGTGATGCACCGTCACGCCCGCACACACAGAGCAGGTGACACACCGTCACGCCCGCACACACAGAGCAGGTGACACACCGTCACGCCCGCACACACAGAGGAGGTGACACACTATCACGCCCGCACACACAGAGCAGGTGACACACCGTCACGCCCGCACAGACAGAGGAGGTGACGCACCGTCATGCCCGCACACACAGAGGAGGTGACACACCATCACGCCCGCACACACAGAGGAGGTGACACACCGTCACACCCGCACACACAGAGGAGGTGACACACCGTCACGCCCGCACACACAGAGGAGGTGACGCACCGTCACGCCCGCACACACAGAGGAGGTGACACACCGTCACGCCTGCACAGACAGAGGAGGTGACACACCGTCACGCCCGCACACACAGAGGAGGTGACACACCGTCACGCCCGCACAGACAGAGCAGGTGACACACCGTCACGCCCGCACACACAGAGGAGGTGACATACAGTCATGCCCACACAGAGGAGGTGACGCACCGTCACGCCCGCACACACAGAGCAGGTGACACACCGTCACGCCTGCACAGACAGAGGAGGTGACACACCGTCACGCCCGCACACACAGAGGAGGTGACACACCATCATGCCCGCACACACAGAGGAGGTGACACACCGTCACGCCCGCACACACAGAGGAGGTGACACACCATCATGCCCGCACACACAGAGGAGGTGACACACCGTCACACCCGCACACACAGAGGAGGTGACACACCATCATGCCCACACCGACAGAGGAGGTGACACACCGTCACGCCCGCACAGACAGAGGAGGTGACGCACCGTCACGCCCGCACACACAGAGGAGGTGACATACCTCATGCCCGCACACACAGAGAAGGTGACACACCTCACACCCGCAGACAGGTTTGAGATGAGGAAACACCGCTCTCTGGAGCTAGCTGTGCACCTAGGACCGCAGCACCTGCACTTCATCAAGGGCCAGACGCAGGGGAGAGGACCCACACGGCTTGGCCAGAGGTGAGAGGTGAGAGGTGAGAGGTGAGAGGTGAGAGGTGAGAGGTGAGAGGTGAGAGGATGGTGGGGAGCCTGAGGGCAGGGTGGCTAAGAAGGTCCACGGGGGCTCCTGGGAGGCTGACCACGGTGACGGGGCCAAGAGTGAGCGTGTGGAGAGGCTGCTGGTCGGGCATCCGGCATCGGTCATTCGGGGATGGCCACCTAAGCCAGGGTGCTGTGACGCCCCTTGGATGATAGAGGAGCCGAGTCGGGGGGAGCGGTCTCTGGGCGGTGCGGTGTTCAGAGAGAACGGAAGACAACCTCGCAGACAAGGAGGGGTCTAACCGTGGAGCTGGCGGTGCCGTGCAGGACCAGCGACCCAGGTCAATGACGCTTCGGGCCAGTAGTGGGAGCAGCAGGGGCCCTGTGAGGCTGGCAGGGGGCGGTGAGGAGACAACGCTACCACTTCCCGACCCTGGTGCCTCACCCAGGTGGGGGCGGCAGCTTCTCCAACGCTGGCTCAGCTCTCGGCCTGCCCTGCGGCTCCGCTGTCACTGTACAGCCTGGGCCCCGCGGCTCCGCTGTCACTGCACAGCCTGGGCCCCTCGCTGTCACTGCACAGCCTGGGCCCCGCGGCTCCGCTGTCACTGCACAGCCTGGGCCCCGCGGCTGTCACTGCACAGCCTGGGCCCCGCGGCTGTCACTGCACCAGCCTGGGGCCTGTGCCAGGAAGCAGCGAGCCTGGTACCTGTGGAAGCGTGCTGGGCAGAGAGAGAGGTCAGCGCTGACCCCATCTCCGGAGAGCCCTTTCCAGCCAGAAGAGCTTCCCCTCCCCCCGCCCAGGTTCAGGTGCCGTGCCGCCCTCTCAGGCAGAGCCGGCCTCCCCACCACAGACACTCTCCCTGCCCGCCGCCCGCCGGACACTCAAGGCAGCTTTCTCCTTACTCCTGTGTCTCTCACCCCATTCTGGACACCAGAAAACACGTGCTCTCACCTCACCCTGGACACCAGAACATGTGTGCTCTCACCCCACCCTGGACACCAGAGCATGTGTGCTCTCACCCCACCCTGGACACCAGAACACACGTGCTGTGGAAACTGCCCTCCGGCAGGCACAGGTGGCCTTGGGTCCTGCTCTCCCACATCCTCTGACAGGGTCTGTCCCCGAGAGCCCCTGTGCTGCCACAGGAGCGTGGCCGCAGCCATGCACACCTGCTCCCGTCAGCGGGGAGCTGCGGGGACATTTCCCCAAGAGAGTGCGGGTCCCAGCCATCAGCAAGGAGCCCTGGCGGCCGCCTCCTGACAGTCAGGTGTCCGAGAAGACCAGGCCGTGAAATCTAGTTTCTACAGTGACGGCAAAGGCTGTTGGCCAGGCGGACTCAGCGGCAGCACCTCCTAGAGGGAGCAGCGCTGTCCGCCTGCACTCCTTCAGCTGCCGGGACCAGGACGCGCGCGGGCCGGGAGCGAGAGCCGGCAGCTGCCCTGCTGACCGAGTGTCAGGCCCAGTGCCTCCTCCCAGAACCAACGGAGCCTCGCCCGGCCCTGAGGCGCGGCTGCTCCTGCTGTGGAGCATCCCTCCCTGCAGTGCCTCCCAAACACGCCCGAAATACCGACCCCAGCACCAGTGGAACTCCCCGCGACACATGTGACACTTGCGAGACGAGATGTGTTCTGACGGTTTCCCTGCTTTTCTTATTCAGGACTTTTCCTCAAAGGCCACCACAACAGACACATTATCTGGCACCGGCACGGGCACCAGCATTGGCATCTCAACCATCAGACGGCTACCTGGCTCTCACCGTGACCCAGCGCCCGGCTCACACCGTGGCCCAGCGCCCGGCTCACACCGTGGCCCAGCGCCCGGCTCACACCGTGACCCAGCAGCCAGCTCACCAGCCAGCCGCCCCAGCCACACAACATCGCTGGACCCCACATGGGCCACGACGCAGGCTTCACGCAAACAGCACCGACGCGTCTCAGGGCAGCCTCAGCCACTCACCGACCCCACTCCGGCTTGAAGAACCCTCAGTCCCGATGATCGTTCCAGTTTGTCCTTGTTGCTGACTGTTGGGAAGAAGAAGAAGCACAGGTTAGCTCGGGCCTGTCCTCTGCTGGACACGAGGTGCTCTCCCTGCGCTACACCCAGTCCCAGCGCCACACTGGGCACGAGCTGCAAGAGGGAGACCTAAGGGCCAGCGTCCCCCGCATCCCTCTCCAAGCAGAGGTGCCGTCCCAGGAGACCCCAGACCTGCTGGGACAAACAACGTGGACATGGCTGCCAAGAGTGAGGTCTTGTTTTAGAACAGAATGACAAGTTCATGACGTGCTCACAGGAATAAGGCCAATGACCGGCCCTCCTGGGGTGGGCGGCCACTTCACTCCTCTCTCATCACTCAGCTTCGGCAGGACTAGGAGGGCTTTCCGAGAATAAGGCCCTACATCAGCAAGAGGAGGGTAAGTGCTGCAGCAGTGAGTCTGGGCCCAGAAACCAGGCGCCCCGGCTCACACCGCAGCCCAGCACCCAGTTCATACCATGACCCAGCGCCCAGCTCACACCATGACCCAGTGCCCAGCTCACACCATGACCCAGCACCCAGTTCATACCATGACCCAGCGCCCAGCTCACACCATGACCCAGTGCCCAGCTCACACCATGACCCAGCACCCAGCTCACACCATGACCCAGCACCCAGTTCATACCATGACCCAGCACCCAGCTTGCACCATGACCCAGCGCCCAGCTCACACCATGACCCAGTGCCCAGCTCACACCATGACCCAGCACCCAGCTCACACCATGACCCAGCACCCAGTTCATACCATGACCCAGCACCCAGCTTGCACCATGACCCAGTGCCCAGCTCACACCATGACCCAGCACCCAGTTCATACCATGAGCCAGCGCCCAGCTCACACCATGACCCAGTGCCCAGTTGACACCTCAGATCCCTGTCCAGGGTCCGAGGCCTCTCTGTTGTGAATCCAGTAGACTTGTTTCACTCCAGTAGACTTACTGAGTCTGAGAATTGGCCTTTCCATCAGTGCCATACATTTTTCAGCCACTGTGTCTTCAGGTAGCACCTCTCCACACCTTCCTGTCCTGGGACTCCTGCTCAATGTATATGGGATGGTCGTAGCTTGTCTTCTAAGACTCCTTACTTTTAGAAACCATGCATTTCTTTTCTTTATCTCTCTGGCTTCATTCTAGATAATTTCTCCAGTTCTATCTTTTAGTTCACTCATGCCCTCTTCAACTATATCTAATTTGCTTTTACACACATGTCTTGAGTTTAAACTTTCTATTTTATCTTCCATTTAAAAATTCTATTGTTTTAATATTTTTGGTCATTTTTGAGGCTATTGATTTCTGGTTCATATGTAACCTCCCTCTTGTGGGTTCCTTTACACGTGAAAACATGTAAGTTTATGTTTGAGGTCTCTTCATTGTGCCCTCGGGCTTATTTGTCCATCCTTTCAGCTGCCCTTTGCTCATGGCTCCTTGCCCTCCAGCATGTTGCTGTAAACTCCTGGGATTTTAACTGTGGGAATGCTTTGAAGACAGAGAACACGGGGATTCCTCCAGTGAGGACGTGTGCTTCCTTCTCTAAGCTATTTGGGTTTTAGGGGCCACGTGGTGGTGCATGTGGACAGTGTGTTCCTGTGAAGCTGACTGTGTTCAAAGTCCTGGTGTGATCCCACTCCCCACCACCTCACCCCAGTGCTGAGCATGAAGCCCTTGGGCCCAGTGGAGGCTCTCGCCATCGTTCTAAGGTGACTCCCCCCACCCGCCTCCTCCCCACAGCTGGTGATCATGAGCTGTGAACCTGCAGGTGAGGTGTGAAGCAGCCCATGAGGTGTGAATTGGCCTATGAGGTGTAAATACGGCCCATGAGGTGTGAAGCAGCTGTGAGTTGTGAACCAACAGGTGAGGTGTGAAATGGCTGTGAGGTGTAAAGTGGCTGGTGAGGTGTGAAGCGGCTGTGAGGCTGAACCAGCAGGTGAGGTGTGAAGTGGATGTGAGGTGTGAAACAACAGGTGAGGTGTGAAGCAGCTGGTGAGGTGTGAAGCAGCCAGTGAGGTGTGAAGCAGCCAGTAAGGTGTGAAGCAGCATGATGTGTGAAGTGGCTGAGGTGTGAAGCAGCATGTGAGGTGTGAAGTGGCTGAGTTGTGAACCAGCAGATGAGGTGTGAAGTGGCTGTGAGTTGTGAACCAGCAGGTGAGGTGTGAAGCGGCTGTGAGGTGTGAACCAACAGGTGAAATATGAAGCAGTTGGTGAGATGTGAAGCAACTGTGAGGTGTGAAGCAGCTGGTGAGGTGTTAAGCAGCCAGTGAGGTGTGAAGCAGCCAGTAAGATGTGAAGCAGTATGATGTGTGAAGTGGCTGAGTTGTGAACCAGCAGATGAGGTGTGAAGTGGCTGAGTTGTGAACCAGCAGATGAGGTGTGAAGTGGCTGTTAGTTGTGAACCAGCAGATGAGGTGTGAAGTGGCTGAGTTGTGAACCAGCAGATGAGGTGTGAAGTGGCTGAGTTGTGAACCAGCAGATGAGGTGTGAAGTGGCTGTTAGTTGTGAACCAGCAGATGAGGTGTGAAGTGGCTGTGAGGTGTGAAGCAGCATGTGAGGTGTGAATCGGCCAATGAGGTGTGAAGCAGCTGTAAGTTGTGAACCAACAGGTGAGGTGTGAAGTGGCTGTGAGGTATAAAGTGGCTGGTGAAGTGTGAAGCAACTGTGAGGGTGAACCAGCAGGTGAGGTGTGAAGCAGCTGGTGAGGTGAAGCAGCCAGTGAGGTGTGAAGCAACATGTGAGGTTTGAATCAGCTGTGAGTTGTGAAAGCCAATGTTTGGAAATGCCCTCAAGAGAAGGTCATCAGTGTCCACTTAGGGTCCTGCTTTCACTTGGTTCGGGACCTCCTAGAATTCCAGCGTCTCCAGAAGCTGACATGTTGCAGAGTATATCTCTACACCTTCACATTCTAGCATTTTTGGTTATTTTCTAAATGGCAGTCAATCCCAGCATCTACTTATCTCAGTACATGGAGATAACCAGAGTGCCCCCCCCCCCCAGAGGCCTCCCTCACGACTCTGCGCTTCTGTAGGTGCCACATATTTAATTGGTGGGTTTGAGCCAAATCTCTGGCAGCTGCGTGTGAAGTGTGTAAAGCATGAGGGAGTTGAGCATTGCATGTGAGGCGGAGCACCTTGTAGGTCGGTATGGACTTGGTACGGGAGCTCGCGCTCACTGCGGCCCATGCACCCAGGCCCCACTGCTCGCCGGCCTTTCCCGTCCACTTGTCTTGTCTGCAGCAGCTCCGAGTGAGCGAGGTGGGGCCTGCAGGCAGCACAAGCAGCAGTGAGCCCTTCGGAGGCCGCACCTACATGCTTGCTCCGAGCCCAAGGTCCGCCAGGCCCTTCTGAACGGGAGCCATGTTCTGCTTCACAAAACCTTGGACTGAAGCAGCGTGTATCAACATGACAACAGCTCACTTTAATTACATTCACTCTAAGAGAGCTATGAGCGAGGCCTGTGCCGACAGGAGGGCTGAGAGGGACCCCTCAGGCTGAACATTTGAATCCTGAGGGGGCCGGGGCTTTCTACCTCCTCCGCACTCTCCACTGGTGTCCCCCAGCCGGACAGCTTCTGGGTCCTTTCACATACACCCCTGCCCACCACACAGAGCACCCTGCCCACTGCACAGAGCACCCTGCCCACCGCACAGAGCACCCTGCCCACCGCACAGAGCACCCTGCCCAACCCCACGGGTGCTCAGGGCCAGGTCGCACACCCCGCCCACACCTGGCCCCTGGGCCTTCTCTGATGTGCTGGGGAGGGCAGGTGCCACAGCCTCAGCCTCACAGATAAACGCGGGCAGAGCCCCAGGAGCTGGGCGGTCAGCCTGTGGCACCCAGGCCTGGGCCCCGGAAAAGCCCTGTGTCCAGTTTTCTAGCCACAACAAGGAAACAAACGAGGTGCTGAGAGCAGTGGGCGGCCGGAGAGGAATGTCAGCTTCAACCTCCATTCATTTTCCAGAAGGTCTCACTTAGGCCTGCTCCAGGCCACTGCCATTGCGTCCACAGCTGGTGTCACGTCTCCGCTTTCCCTTCCTGTGAGTGACCCCCCGGGTGCAACGGGGGCTATCTGACTGTGGTGGTTAGCCAGCTGCCCATGCACAGGGAGCCACTGCGGCGGAGAGGGGGCGCCCGGGTTTGGAGAAATGGCCCGTCTCCTACCGTTCATCTCTGGTCAGCAAGGCCATGCCAGGTGCTCACAACGAGCTGCCTGGTTTCACTGTGTAACTGGCATTCCCAATGCACATTTCAGGGACATCTGATGTGTGTTTTTAATTAAAAGGCAGCTGAATAAACATCCATATTCTGTGACACATTTTCTGATCATTTTCAGTGCTAAGGCCTCAGAGCTGCCCCAAAAGATCTTTCTCTCCCCTGCATGCTCTCGCAGTTTTAGGTTCTGAATTTTGTCAGACCTTTTTTTCTGTATATGTACATACTAGAGGCCCGGACCATGAATTTCGTGCATGGAGGGGGGTGTCCCTCAGCTGAGCCTGCATCCTCTTCAATCTGGGACCCTTGGCTGGTGGGCATGGGTTGTGGGTGTAGTGGAGTGATGGTTAATTTGCATATTACTCTTTTATTAGTTAGGATTCTGGTAAACACATGCCTTTTATAAAAGCACCCATGAACTTAAATCAGGTCTCCACATTACAAATTGTGGAATGAGTTAGGTCTCCTCAGCTGCCCTTCTAAGACAAGAGACTTAGTTTCATTCTTGAAGCGTAATTAGAAACATGCAGGTTGGAATTCTTTCTGAAAAGTCTGAAGAGCTAGAAATAGTGAATATACCCTCTGAACCCCAGAAAACCAGATGAATATTATCTACATGGCAGAAGGTAAACAACAAAAGAAATAGGAAGGAAGCATAAAACAGGATAAAGAAAAACACAATAGTTATCTGTATACTAGAGGCCCAGTGCATGAAAATTCATGTACTGGAGGGGGATACCTCAGCCTAGCCTGCCCTGCTCACAGTCCAGGAGCCCTCAGGGGCGGGACGTGACCCAGTGGTCAGGGGAATGCCGATGGTGCAGAAACTCTGCAGACAGTTCCAGTTTCTTATAAACTAAGCACGTGCACACCAGACGACAGTGATCACACACAGTGCCTGAGGCTACATCCACACAGAGCCCTGCCCGGGCCCTCAGCTCTGCTCTCCTGTCCTCACCAGCCCGGGAGCCACCAGGTTGTCCCTTGGTAGGCGGTGGTCAGGACAGGACGGTCCGCCCACAGCGAGAAGAAAGAACGATGAGGCCACGGAAAACCCCAGAGGAGCCGGGAAGGCGCGTGACTGAGCGAAAGAAGCCAGACTGGAAAAGGCTGCACAAGGCGGACACAGGGTTTTAGGCAGGAGGGAGGCTCCGCATGACAGCTCACACGCCCCCTCACAGTTATCAGAACCCACAGACAACTAGGCCGAGGAGAGGGAACAGAGGTAAACAGGGTCTCGCCGATGGGTGACCAGCACGGGCTGCACAGCTACTGTGCCTTGTCTGCTGCCCCAGCAGCTCAGGGCGAGGCCGCAGACAGGGAGGGGCACAGGGACTCTTTCCTGTGAGCGTCCAACGGCTCTAAGAAGCACGTCTATAAACACAACGAGCAGCCCGCACGTGGCGCAGGGACTGAGTGTCGACCTCTGAACCGGGAGGTCACAGTTCCATTCCAGTCAGGGCACAGGCCCGGGCTGCAGGCTCGGTCCCCGGTGTGGGGCGTGCAGGAGGCAGCCGGTCAATGATTCCCTCTCATCATTGATGTTTCTTTCCCCCTGTCCTTCCTCTCTGAGATCAATAAAGATATTACACATGGAGCAGAGCCGGGAGCAGCTGTCAGGGGCGTGCTGTCAGGACGCAAGGTGCAGGGCTCCTTTGTAAAAGGCCATTGCTGCTGAGGGACCTGCGGAATTTCAAGGAACAATCACTATTTCCAACCCAACCAGTGCTCTGCGTCTGGGTGCTTCGTTTTCAGGAGCCGGGAGCCAGGGCCACAGGGAGGGTGATGGCCGAGTTCGGGCCCTCCGCAGAGCCTGGGCCTGCACCGCCGCTGACACCGGCAGAACCGAGATGACACTGCAGCCGTCCTCAGCGCTGGGCCAGGTGGCCGCCCAAACTGCAGAACTGGGGGCTCTCAGGAATGGTGGGTGGCGCTGGCGGGAAACCGTCCCCAAATCCTACTGAGCTCCCCTTGGCCCAGTCACTGTCCTCCTCTCCCCAAGGGCACTGTGCCGGCTGGTTCCTCACCCGGCTCCCCCCTGCCCTTTCCCAGCTCCTCTTCTCCGAACCGCACGGCTGGTGGGGCAGCACCGTGGCGGGCTCTCAAAGGCCCCCACCCCTTTTGGGGAAACCCCAAGTCCCCTGGAGGGTAAGGAGCCCCTCGACGCCCTGTCCGTCCAGGTCCTCCCACTCCCCCGTGTCCTACAGCACGTCCTCTTCTCACGCACACTCTGCACGCTCGGATTCTTGGCACACGTCCGTCCCAGTGGGGGTCGTCCCCTCCCCCCTCTGGCCAGCCTCCTGCCCCGGTGCCTTCCCCTCACTCTCAGACCTGGGCCTCTCCGGGGGCAGAGGGCAGACGGGGACCCGGGAGCTCCAGCCTGTCTACGGAGTGGGGTTCTCTGTGTCAGTGCCTCAGACCCTGGCATGAGACGGCATGAACGCAGAACTAATCACAGGTCGGCGACTCCCTCCAGAAGGATTCAGAGGGCGATGCGGGGCCTGGCCGGCGGGTGAAGAGGTCCCTGAAGAAGTGAAAACCTGCGAGAAGACGCTCGCCTTCAATCCTGAGCGGACCGCTGGAGAGCACGAACCTCCGCAGGCCCCGCGGCCCACCTCTGACGGAGGCTCCGGAAACCGGCGAGGACCCACACTGCCCGCTCACCTGCCGCTCCGAGCGGGCAGGCCTGAAAGCCAGCGGAGCCCCCCCGCCCAGGTCTGCGCACCGCCGAGAGCCAGGCCCCCGCGTTTCCGGGCGAGTTGGGGCGTGAAGACGAGCGGCTGCCTAACAGCGCCGAGAGAGGAAGACGACGGGCCAATGCCAGCGTGGCCGGAGCCCGGAACCGCACCCCCCACGCTGGCCGTGGGCGCCAGGACCACGCGGGACGCGGGGACTTCAGAACCCTCCCCCACCTCGCTGCCCGCCTCCCGCTGCCTTTCCTCTGACAAGGCCAAGTTACATCGGACACGGGGACATGTGTAGTCATTCGGATCAGAAACACGCCATCTCACTGTTCTTGCGTGCCACACTCCGAGGGAAGAGCCATGCGTGTGGAGGAGCCTCGGACCAGGGGCTGCCAGATGCACCTGGTGGTCGTGCCCAGTAACAGTTTCCTGTGCCGTTCAGAAAAGGTGGCACCGCTGGGGTGAGAACCCACGCTAACGCAAAGCTGGAGACGCAGGGACACTGCACTGAGCCAGGAGCAGACGTCGGGGTGCGCAGCCGAGCTGACAGCCTCACCCGTCAGGTCGTCGGGGCACAGTTCTGCCTGGGTGACCGCTCGGCCGAGCCAGCTGGGGCGGGGGCGGGGCAGAGGCGAGCCAGCCACCATGTGGCAGACCAGCACGGCCACCCGCCATGTGCAGGCCCGGAGCTGGGCCAGCCCCTCCCTCACAGACAGGCCCGGCCCCGGGGCCGGCCCACAGCCCAGCAGCAGGGCCTCACCAAAGCCCCACGCCCACGCGGGCCTCCCCCAGAACAGCTCAGCAGGGTGTGTTTGGGTGGAATCATGGGTACCGTTTTCCCAAACGTTCTCTTAATGTGAAATACACAGCTTCCAATGCACTAAACGTGATCATTTTAAAATGAAAATGACCACCTAACTTGGGCTCAGCATCTTGCAGAATGACCTAACTCTGATAACGAAATGAAGGGTTTTTACTAACACGGCCACGTGGGCGCCGAAGGCCATGGCAATGCTCGCCTGCAGGGCGCCTGAGCCTCCAACGCTGTGCGCTCACAATCGCCGGCCCGCCCCGGCAGCCACGTGCACAGGGAAACGAGAACCCAGCCCCAAAGCAAGCTCCTCACCACGGAGTGCGGCGGGCTGCAGCCTCCGTGCCAGTGCTGCCATGCTGGGGCCGGGCCAGCCGGGTGCCTGTCTGAGGGGCCTCCCACATGCTGACCGCCAGGAGTGGGCTCGCCAAGGACCAGGAAGCTCTTGGGCAGCCCTGGCCGATGTGCTCAGTGGTGAGAGCGTCCGCTGAGCACCAAAGGTCTCAGGTTCGATTCCTGGTCAAGGGCATGCACCTGGGCTGCAGGTTCGAGCCCAGGCTCTGGTTCGGGTGCGTGCAGGGGCAGCCAGTCTATGTGTCTCTGTCTCTCCTGCCTTCCACTGTCTCTAAAAACCAGTGGGAAATGCCCCCAGTGAGGATAAAAGATAAAAGGAGGTGTTTGTACCCCTCGCCCCTGTCGGGCGGCTCCTGTGAAACAGTGAGGTGGCCGGCCCGGTGAGGGTGTGAGGACAAGGCCTGCGTGCGGCCGTGGGAAAGCAGTCGGTGCAGCCGCCGTGACAACCTACGAAGGGGCCCAGAAAACAAACTACAACGACCTGTGACCCGCGACCTCACGTGGGGCTCCCCCAGAGGAGCGGGAGCAGCGCCCTGGTGGCCGAGGCGGGGCGGCCGTGGCCCTCCGCGGTGGCCGCCGTCCCTGCGGGCGGCTGAGGGGCCGGAGGGGCGCGGGGAGGATGAGCCGCTCCCACGGGACGGCACACCCGCTCCCCGTGCGGACGGAGGGGTGCTGGCCCCAGGGCGGGAGGCAGGAACAGCCCGGGCCCCGAGAGGCACCCTCGCTCCCACCGCACCAATTCCCACGCGAGGTCCTCTACTCCGCCTCTCCCGCCCCGGCCCCCCAGCAGGACCAGGATGGCACAGGGGCTGGGGTTGCTTGAGGAAGGGCTCGGGGTCAGGGACACAGACCAGGCACGTTGGCACTGGGTAGCAGGAGGAGCCTCGCTGGTTCCAGAAGGCTCCATTTCCCCTCCGCTGTCCATCCTCGAGTCCAACAACGAACCTGGGGGGCTGGCTTATTGAGAGGAAGGTTCCGGCCAGGCCCCTCCAGGCCCGGTGGGGCCCCTGATGCCCACGCCTGGCCCCACCTGGGCCCCGTCCGCAGGCGGCAGAGAGGACGGACTGTCTTCGCAGCAGAGCGTACCCCCTCCCTGTGAACACGGGCTCAGCTGCGTGCCCAGCTCTCCAGGGGCCTCTGCTCTGGGGGCTCTTGTCAGAGACACATCACGAGACACCAGCTTGTGCTGGGTCGGAGCCGACCTCCAGGCAGAACCCTGTGTCCGAGCCTCCTCCTGCAGAGCAGCCGGCGCGGAGAGCAGAGCAGCCCTCACTGGGCCTGTGCTGTGGCCACATTGGAAAAGCCACCAGAAGCCTGTCTGCCCCGTGCCCTGCTCCCGGCCTCGGCCAGACCCAGGGCTGGGCGGTGGAAGCCGCGGGGAGACCCAGGCCAGGGCATGGCTCTGCGGCACCTGCAGGCCACCTGGCCTCCGGCCCAGCATGCAGCCGGCAGAAAGGAGGGGGTGGCGACCCCCGGCCTCCGAAACCCACTCCAGGGGCCACGGAAAACTCGTTCCTGCGAGGAAAACGCCAGCCAAACCGCAGAGCAACTGCCGGCAGCATCCCTGTGGCTGGTCCCTGTGGGAGCTTTCTCAGATCTTTCTCCCGAGAAGACAGCCCGGACACAAGAGCGACCCAGGCAACCCTCAGGACGGCTCTCAGTCCGGGAGGTTCCGAGGGAAAGGGCTGCCTGCTCACGAAGTCACGGGGCTGAGCCCTCGTGCTCTCCACCGGCCCGCGGGCGTCCACCTGGCCGGCCGCAGAGGGTTCTGCCAGGAGGCACAGGCGCGAGGCTGAAGCCGCAGAGCCCCTCCCTGAGGGCCAGGCGGGCACAGGCCTGGCTGCCACCTTTCCTACCTGCGGCTGAACCTGGACGCCCAGGCCCGTGCCAGCGCCAGTGCCCGGACCGGACGCTCTGCAGGCAGAGGTTGCTTTACTCTGGATTTCCCCCAAACAGACCATGGCCTGATTTCGTGGGCACAGTAATGTGCTCGGGAGGCCATCCCTGGGCGGACCTGTCTGAAGGCAGAGGAGCGGGTGTCCAGCCCCCCTGGGCGCGGCCACACGTCCTGTGAGCCCGGAACATGGGGGCTCCCTGCAGGTTCTCTCAAGTGGGATGTGTGCTCATCCCACAGGGTGGCCTGAGGGACCAATGTGTTCACATGTGCAAACCAGCGGGCAGGCGCTCAGCTCACGTGTGAGCAGTCAGTAGCCTCCTCCCCTCCATGGCTTCTGTGGCCAGCAGCACGACGGGCCACCACGTGCCACGTTCCTCCTGGAGAGCGAGGACGAGACAGGGAGCAGACAGCCGGGAGACGTGAGCGCTGGGCCTGATGACAGTGAAGTCTCTGAGCGGCCTGCGGTTTGTTACCGAAAGATCCCTGTGTCCCAGGGTTGAGGTAATTAAGAATCGATTTGGCTGTATTTGTCGCTAAGCACCATGGCTGTGGTTGAGAGCTGGTTCTTAAAGAAAATCACAGGTTATGTGTTATCGACACCAGGTGCTGGAAAACAAATCCGTTTCACTAAAACAGAGATGGTGACAGGAAGCCAGGAAAGCTGGTCAACATCCTTAATTGCTCTAACCTTTAGTTGAGACATTGTTAGCTGAAGCAGAATCTACCTTGTTTGTCCTGTGAAAGTTTCTGTTATTTCCTGCCTAAGGGCTACATGTAAATTTCTGTTTATGTTGCCTAAGATGTTTTCCCCAAAGCCTCAATAAAAGGGATGGCAGGGCCAGAGCAGGAGTAGTTCTCCCACTAGAGTTGGACTACCGCCTGGCCCCCATATCGCCAAATTGAATTTCTTCAAGTCTCCTTTCATTTGTGTGCGGCCCTTCTCCAGAAGCTGAACCCTGGATTGGAACTCTTTCCACGCGGGCCATGAAAGAGAGTCCTATAACCAGGTCAGCGGTGAAGGAGGCCACTGCTCGGGTTCAATGACTCCCATTTCCCCGAGGGCACCACAGGGCAGCCTCCCACAATCCCCACCCAACCCTGACGGAGCCATTCCGTGGGCTGTGGTCCTGGAACGAGCTCTGCCGGCGGGTCCTCATGTGCAACCCCGAGGCCCCAGTGCCGGCCCAGCGAGACCCCGACTCAGCACCACCCCCTCCCGTGCCTGTCAAGTCCACGCCCAGGTGCCCGGTGGGCATGAATCCTGCCCTGAGTGGCCTCTCTGACCTTCCAATGTCACAGAAGTGGTGGCACGGGGATGAAATGTCATTTCTATCAGCAAACCCTACACATGTGTTTGCCTAGCTGAGTTTAGGCAATCTCTGTCCGCAGTGAAGTTACCTCCCATGCTCTTACCCATCATCTGTACGAGCCTACGGGAAATCTCACTGCGGAGAAACCCGCTCTGCCTGGGCCCCACCTCCGTGGGACTTGGGGGACACGGGGTGAGGAGTGCAGAGGGCTAGTGGGGTCCCCCGCCAGTGCTCCAGCTCCCCACGTTTCTGTAGCCCTCCATGCACAGTGGGGTCACGTGAATGTTTGGGGGGTAGGAGCTGGACCCCAGCCCAGAGTCTGGCTCATTAGTCTGGGTGGGCCCTGGATTCAGCATTTATTATATTTACTTATTTATTTAAACATGTTCTTGATTTGAGAGAGGAGAAAGAGAAACACCGACTGGCTACCTCCTGCATGCACCCCGACTGGGGATTGTGCTCAGAA
Source organism: Pipistrellus hanaki (assembly GCF_964339955.1). Taxonomy (NCBI): domain Eukaryota; kingdom Metazoa; phylum Chordata; class Mammalia; order Chiroptera; family Vespertilionidae; genus Pipistrellus; species Pipistrellus hanaki. The sequence goes on from NC_140512.1 coordinate 72,791,512, forward strand.
CCGGGCATGTGCCCGACTGGAGGTCAAATCTGCAACCCCCTTCAGCGTAGGGATGACACCCAGCCTGCTGAGCACACCGGCCTGGGCAGCAGCAGTCTTCACGTGTCTCCCCGGGCTCCGAGGAGCAGCCAGAGGGGCCTCCGGGCCCATGGAGACGCTGAGATTGCCACCGGCCCCCAAGGGAAGAAAGTCTAAGGAGCCATGGAATTAGTCAAGACAGTAAAACCCAAGGAAAACGGGTTTGAGGGGATCTGGTTTTAACCTGATAGGAGGTCAGCTACTGCGGCCAGACCGCTCCATCGGCCATTCCCGTCCTAGGCTCACTGAGGCCCGAAGCAGCCATTCCCGTCCTGAGTGGCGTGTGTGTAGATGTTGAGCGCAGCCGAATCCGAGTCTCCCTCCCAGGAGCACAGGGCGGCGGGCAACCTGGGCACACTGGCACCCCCCATCTTCCCCCCGAGTCCGATCCTGGGGGGAAGCCACAGCAGGGGTCTTGTGGAAAGGCTGAGGCCAGTCTGGGCTTCCTCACACCTCCAAGACCTCTGGGGACCCGGTTACCATGGAAACCAGGAGGCATGAATAGCAAGGCCTGACAGAGGCCTGGCAGGTGGTGGAGGGAGGGAGGCTGACCCCGCTCAGCTGGACAGGCTTGCGGGGATCCTGGTTTTGGGCAAATGCAGCCACGCGCCAGCCACTCAGATAAGTTCCCAGTGGCCTGCAGCCGTGGCCTGAGGGGCAGGAGGCCTGGAGAGCCATGGCTCGGGGGCAGGCCCTGCACCCCAGGGCTGGAGCCAGGGGAGAAAGACCCAGCACAGCAGCAGGGCCTGAAGCAGGAGGGCAGGGTCTGTGGGGGGAGCCAGAATGGGTGGGCAGGGGTAGGGGAAGGCCCACAGAGTGTGCGTGTGTGTGTGTGGGGGGTGGAGGCAGAACTGGGGAGACCCTGCGGCGGGTTGGGTGGGGCTAGGGAGACCCACGGGTGGGGGCGTGGGCAGGCTTGGGGGAGGACCTGCAGGGGGTGGGGAGGAGGCAGGATCCCGGGGGAGCAGCCCCAGCAGGCCCAGGAGGACGTGGGGAGCCTCAGAGGCCGGGCCAGGGCGGCCCGGGAGCACAGGAAAGGCCCGAGTTATTCTCTGTGAGGCTCAGCCCTCGGTGCCTTTGCCTAGCCCTAGACAGTGCCAGGGCCAAGCTGGGGGATGGGTGTGAGGGACATGTCAGTGTGCTGCCTACCCGAACCCTGCCAGGACACGCGTGCCCACTGACACCCAGCTGCTCACACACAGCAAGGCCCCCTCCTTAGGTCCCAGTCCCCACCCTCAGGCCTCCCCCAGGCCTCCCCAGGCCTCCCCCCAGGTCACCCCCCAGGCCTCCCCCCAGATCACCCCAGGTCACCCCCGGCCCTCCCCCAGGTCACCCCCCAGGCCTCCCCAGGCCTCCCCCAGGTCACCCCCCAGGCCTCCCCAGGCCTCCCCCCAGGTCACCCCCCAGGCCTCCCCCAGGTCACCCTCCAGGTCACCCCCAGGCCTCCCCAGGCCTCCCCCCAGGTCACCCCCCAGGCCTTCCCCCAGATCACCCCCAGGTCACACCCGGCCCTCCCCCAGGTCACCCCCAGGCCTCCCCAGGCCTCCCCCAGGTCACCCCCCAGGCCTCCCCAGGCCTCCCCCCAGGTCACCCCCCAGGCCTCCCCCAGGTCACCCCCCAGGTCACCCCCAGGCCTCCCCAGGCCTCCCCCAGGTCACCCCCCAGGCCTCCCCAGGCCTCCCCCCAGGTCACCCCCCAGGCCTCCCCCAGGTCACCCTCCAGGTCACCCCCAGGCCTCCCCAGGCCTCCCCCCAGGTCACCCCCCAGGCCTTCCCCCAGATCACCCCCAGGTCACCCCCTGGCCCTCCCCCAGGTCACCCTCCAGGTCACCCCCAGGCCTCCTCCAGGTCACCCCCCAGGCCTCCCCAGGCCTCCCCCCAGGTCACCCCCTGGCCCTCCCCCAGGTCACCCTTCAGGTCACCCCCAGGCCTCCTCCAGGCCTCCGAGGGGAAGGAGAGTCAGATGCTGGTCAGGGCGGCCCCATCTCCCCTCCCGGCCAGGACGCCGTGGCTGAGAAAGGCACGCGCCACCAGCAGCCCGGAGAACACCAGCTGAGCGGCTTCATGCAGACCCTCGGGTGACAGCGCTCCCAGCACGAAGGGAAACGCCCACCAACGTGGCGTCCGGTCTGCGGGCTGCTTGGCTTCCACAGCGCACGGCCACTGTCCTGACCCGCGGGCTCTGGCCCGCCACCCGGGAGCTGCCGTGCCTGCACCTGGGACCTCCTCCCTCTCGGTGCTCCCGGTTCCAGGGCCCAGGACGCCGGGGCAGGGCAGCGGAGGGCAGCGGAGTCTGGTTCACTCCGTGTTCTCGCCTCGTCTGAGGAGGGTCAGCTCAGCGCGGCCTTCCCTCGTGGCCAAGCCGCCTCCTCGGAGCTGGGGCCCGGCCGTCCTGGGGCTCCTGTGGGCATCTCCCTGTTACCCTGCTGGCGCTGTGCCCGCCCCACGCCTGTGCTCCCCTCTCACCCCTCTCCTCAGAGGCGGCAGCTGAAAGGGCTGGGGAGACCCCCACACCCCCCACAGAGGCCTCCCTGGGCCGGTGCCTGCCCCCCCGGCATCCATCCGGTCTCCACACGCACTGCCCGCGGGCTTCCCGGTGCTCCAGGAGGCCCTCCCTACCCGCCAGGCCCAGGCTCACTTTATATCTGTACTCCATGCTGTTTGGAACGAACGGGTGATTTTCTGAATCATTAACTCCACAAATAAAGATTTTTTTCCCCCTAACCCATCATATACCCACATTTGAAGACTTCTAGAAGGAATGTCAGTGGAAACGAAGACAATTGGCGAGTCTGACAGCCAGTCCTGCCCAACAGCAAGAGAGAAGCTCCTGTTGGAATGTGGGTCCCAGGTGTGTGCACCACGTGCCCCGGCGGCCTCGCCATGAGCTCTCCGGTGCCTCCAGAGGGGACAGGAGTCACTGCTCCACTGGAGCTGTGAAGGCGGGGCTCCTGCATGCTCCGGCCTGGCGAGGCCCAGTGAGCGGACCTGGGGCAGTGGCTCCCTGCTCGCAGTGAGTGCCCGCGCACACTTGGATTATACACACCCCGTGAGCCGGGCCGGGTCTCCTGGCGGGCAGGAGCCCCTGGCCGCACCTCATTAATTGTGCAGGTGCAGACGCAGCTAGGAAGTTCACATCCGCACTCAGGGAACACGGCTCCTTGCAGAGGAGCTCAGGGTGGGAGCGCAGAGAGGAGGCAGGCTTACAGCACGCTCACCCCAGCACACAGCACGCCTGCACCGCACGTGAGCGCACAGCTGGCGGGGACGCGCGGAGCCTCCCCAGGCCACCGGCACCGGAGGCGGAGGCAGGGAGCTGGCGGCGGCGCGGCTCACAAGGGCCTTGTTAGAGGGCCTTCTCCAGCAAACGGCAATGCCAAGTCTCCACAGAAACCACGTCAGAAGCCACGTCGATCACCCACATTTTCTCTGCTTCGGACACCTGGCGCTCGAAGAAGAGCAGAGGCACCCGTGACGCAGGGAAGATGCCAGGCCCTGGGGGATGGGCGCGTCCTGGGCAGACGGCAGGCCTCCACTCGGCAGGCCCACTCCCGGACAGCAGATGGGCTGTGGTCCCTTCCAGGGAAACGCTGAACTTGCAGCGTGAGCACGGGGCCCCGACAGGAGCCTCAGCAGCACCTGGCCGCGCCCCGTCTGGCGGAGCTCACCTGGCATAGAGCAGCCAGGCAGGTGGTGGGGAGAGACATGTGAGCCCCACGGCCTGGGCCGGGCAGCCCGTGGCTGGTCCAGAGAGCACAGTCCCATCTGCCTCCTCTGGCTAATGGGCTCATAGCATCAACCTTGAAGGCTGAGCAGAGAGCCATGGAGAGCCTATGTATGTGAAACAGCCCTGCGGGAGGAATGGAGGGAAGAGGTGAAAAAGTATGGGATACACGCTTTTAACAGATAGAATGCCCATGATCTCAGCCTTCTTAAAAATCCCCACCTAGGGAGGAAGGGAATAGGGAAGAGGAAGAGGGAGGGAGAAACATTGATCAATTGCCCTCTGTACGCTCCCCAATCTGGGATCAAACCCACAACTCAGGTGTGTGCCCTGACCAGGAATCGAACCCAAACTTCCTGGTGCACAGGACGTTGTTCAACCGCCTGAGCCACTCTGGCCAGGCGGGTCGCAGACTTCTTCTATCATTTTCCTGATGGGAGGGAAGCCGACTTCCAATGTTCACATCACTATTTAGAGTAATTCTGTGAGATAATCAGAGGCTCCATGGAGAAGACTGGGATAGGGCCTCAGGCGCGGGTCCGCATCAGCGGGCGGGAGGAGGGCCCTGGGGGTGGCCTCCCTCCAGATATAATGCTGCCTAAACCGTGTGCCCAGCTTCCAGATAACGGGCAACGTGGGGGTTATGAGATGATGTAACCATTATTGTACAGTGTAAAAACCTATTTTTAAAATCGCATGTGAAATGAAAAAAGGAAAAAGGTATATTGGAGAAGACATGGAGGCTGGAAATGGCCCTTTGGTCCCATGGCATCCTGGGAGTGCATGTTAGGCCCCCTCAGCTGCCCAGGAGCTGCGGGACCCATGGGGGCCTCGGGGGCCGCGGGGCCTCGGGGGCCGCAGGCACCTTTCTGCAGTGAGCCCTGAGGACACAGCTACGTGGAGTCCAGTGACCTGCTCTACCCGGAGGCGGCAGGCGGACGGACCGTGAGCCCGTTCGTCAGGAGGCCTCCGCCCACCTCGCGTCTCCCTGTGGGGCCTTCCCCACGTTGCAGAGAAAAACCCTCCATTCTTAGCAGGAGCCCCGAACCGCCTACAGTCCCCGGGGAAGGGGAGGAGCCTGCCGAGGACTGGCTTTGAGAGGAGGAGCCAGTGCCAGGATGGAGCCCTGCTTAGCAAGCTGTCCCTGCAGCTGTTCTGATGCTCTCCACCCTGACACAGCCCTGAGCCTTAGCTGTTTCGACATCACCTCAGTAGGCACAGGCAGAAAGTGAGAGTCTACCGGGCAGATGATGGAGATTAAAGTCCTAGAAAAGGTTATAAGATGCGGGAACAGGTGAGCATCTGACATGGTAGAGATGGGGGTGCAGCTGACAGATGAGCTAGGCACAGATTAGCACCGTGAAGGACAGGAACCATCCCCCACTTCCTTCGTTTTTCTGTTCCTTCATATGCACGCACCCCAGTTGTTGAGTGATGCCGACAGTGACGGTGATGGTGAAGGTGGTGAGGCTGGTGACAGTGACAAAGACGGTGATGATAATGGTGAAGGAGGTGACGGTGATGAAGACGGTGATGAAGATGGTGATAATGGTGAAGGAGGTGACGGTGATGAAGATGGTGATGATAGTGAAGGAGGTGACGGTGATGAAGATGGTGATGGAGGTGATGGTGATGATGAGGTGATGGTGATGATGAGGTGATGGTGATGGAGGTGATGGTGATGATGATGGTGAAGGAGGTGATGATGATGAAGATGGTGATGATGATGGTGATGATGATAGTTATGACAATGATGATGATGGTTGTGGTGTTGGTGAGCCACACCATTTTGCTGAGTATTTGCTGTGTACTAGTCATTCATTATGCTAAGGTCTTATATCATACTTAACTTGTCAAAACCCTTATAGGGAAGTCCTATTCTAACACACATTTTACAGATGGGTAAACTGAGGTAACCTGTCTAATAAGACAACTTAAAATTTATGTGGAAACACCAGCCCCGTCACCCAGGCAGCCTGGCCACAGAGGGTGTTCCCTTCCAGGTCTGCTCTGCAGGCATGGGATGTGCAGACTGCGGGCCTGCGCCAGCAGAGGCCATCCACGCCGAATCCGAAATGTGGGCTGGACTGCAGGACTCCGCCCAGGGGGCAGAATGGGGTGGGGATAAAGGATGACAGCTTCCTGCTAGCTCTCCTCTCCCAGACCCTGCTCTCTCACCTGCCTGGGGCGGCCCTGCCAAGGAGCTCCTTCCAAAGAGGCACACGCAGAGAGGACCTGAGACCTTCGCCGCAGCGGCGGGAGCCTCCAGCACAGGCCGCCGCTCAACAGCTCCTAAACCTCAGCCAGAACTGTGCAGCCCGGCGGTTCCTGGGCTGTTCCCACCAGCCACAGACACACGCTGAGCCACAGACCCTCAAGGGTGCTGAGCCACAGACACTGGAGGAGGCGCTGCCACGGCCTGCAGGTGTGGGAGGACCGGGCCTGACACCGGACAACAATAGGCATTTCCCGAGGTGGAGAAGAGCTTGCAGACATGTCAGAGACAGGTCCCACCGGACATCCCGCAGCCTTTGCAGTGCGATCCTCATCTCAGTGAGGGTCGGAGTCCGCCGGGGTCTGGTGCTTAGTTGAAGTCCAGCACTGAGAGGAATGACAGGCATTCTCGGCCAGAGGAGGCCTGGCGGCATGGCCTGCTGTCATTTCGTGTGGCCTGGGCTGCTGAGCGCATGGGCAGGCTGACTCTGAGGGTTACACGGCGTCTCTGCCTCTGGGTCAGAGACACCATCCACTCTTCACACCAGCTTCCAGGCAGATGTTCCCACAGACCTGAGCAATGCAGCCATGCTTTCCCAAAGGACAGCCGCCTGAGGAGGAGGAAGTCCAGGACTGAGCAGCCTCGGTGAAGCAGGCAGCGCTGGGCCCACAGCAGCCCTGCGGGCAGTCTCCCCGCCGCTCCCAGAAGCCCCTCCCCCCCGCCCCCATGCACCAGCCTCCTCTGGGTCCTCATCGGAGCTGTGACCTAAAACAAACGCAGTGCCAGTCCCCGTGGGACAAACCACCCAGGAGGGAACCATATTCCCACAAACAAGCCAACCTGAGCAGCTCATGGGACCACCAAGCTTCATGGTGGAGAGGCGCTCCCACCTCACCCAGCGTGGGCACCGAGGCCGCCGGCGCATGCCCCCCGGCCGGTCAGGCACGGGGGCGGCGCCGGGCGGGTGGGTGACATACAGGAGGCATTCCCAGCCCAAAGCCTGTGCTTAAGCAGGCTCTCCCCCCTGCCCTGAGCTGAAGAGCCTCTCCTCAGACTCCTTACAGATTCTGGGGGCTACATTCTGGCCTCCAGGCCCCAGAGACAACGTGCTGCTGGCGGCCGCTCAGGTCTGCTCCGGGGCAGGAGACTCACCCAGCGAAAGGGCTGATCCTACATCTAAAGGCTGCATCAGAGAGAGTGGCTTTGTGAACAATAATTTATTTCCTGTTTCAAAAGCAAGTTTTCCCTTTGAGTTTCTTTAACCAGGCAGCTGTCCTAGTTTCTTTGGTTAATAATTCAGTTGACCAAATTAAAAAAATCCAATGTGCCCGATGATTTAATGACTCTGGTACACACCCCTCAGCACGTCCTTCACCCAGAAGCAAGCCTGCGAAGGCTGCCTGGGGGCTCGGAGGGACCGGCTTCCGAGTTTCTCCTGCACACGAGGCGGCAAGGACCTCGGGTTAAGGTGGCTGTCGCTCCCCCTCAAGTGAAACCTCATTCCAGGGGCTCACAAAGAGGGGGTTCTGCAGGGCGGCCCAGACCAGGCCTCACCAGGGAGCCGGGAGGACGCAGTCCGTGGCCCGAGCCTGCTGGTTCTTACAGGAGACATTCCTGCTCAGCAACTGCGGGCGCACCCTGCTTCCAGGCACCTGCCGCTCACCGTTCCCGCCCTCAGAGCGCCGGGCCTGGGCGGGCTCCGTGCAGCAAGGCAGGCGGGGACAGAGCCTCGCAGGCCAGGAGGATGTTCAGCTTGTGTGTGTGAACTCCTGCCTGGGCCCCCATGTGTGCTCAGAGTCAGAACATGGGCTGATCACTGCACTGATCATGCTTCTGTGGGCCTGGTTGTGAATGGACACTGGCCACGAAGTTCCTTAACTTGACGGGGCCAACAGCACAGGCATGGGTGTTGGGGTGCCTCTCCAGCCTCCGGGGACCACTCCAGGTGCCAGGTTATTTCTCCCTGAGTCACAGTGGCACCTCCGAGATCCGAAAGCCACGCGTGTCCACAGACTTGTGCATAAAGTACAAAGACAGAACGGCAACGCTTCCGCCCCCATTCACAGCCCGTATGCCACCCCTCCACAGCGCAGCCAGAGCACCACATGGCAGCTGCAGGCTGGTGTCTGCCTTCCTGCCTCCCACCTGGGCCCACCTCCTGCCCACTGCCCCTGCTCACACCTCTGCCCACTGCCCCTGCTCACACCTCCTGCCCCACTGCCCCTGCTCACACTTCCTTCCCCTCTGCCCCTGCTCACACCTCTGCCCACTGCCCCTGCTCACACCTCCTGCCCCACTGCCCCTGCTCACACTTCCTTCCCCTCTGCCCCTGCTCACACCTCTGCCCCTGCTCACACCTCCTGCCCCACTGCCCCTGTTCACACCTTTGCCCCTGCTCACACCTCCTGCCCCAGTGCCCCTGCTCACACCTCCTGCCCACATCTCATTCACCTTCCAGGCACCTCCCACCTGCCCATGCACCTCACCCTCCCTTTGCCCCACAAGCTTTCACACCAACTGGACAATAACCCTCCACAATTCCAGAAACCATGTGCTCACTAAAAACTTCCTTTAACAAAATTAACAGGATATTCTGAGTCCCATTGCTTTAAAGCTCTGCGTTTTGCACAGAGAGTGTACATCAGAAGGAAACGAAGTCACGTGGCCCAGCAGCCTCTCACACCGTCTCATCACAACTGGTTCAGCCAGAACCCAAGGCCGCAGTGCCCGTCTCCAGCAAGTTTACCGTCTGCGCACACCCAGGCCCTGGTGGAGGACGGTATTCTGAGCACGTGGAGTGTTTTCACAAATTATTTCTATGGAAAGCAGCAGCCAGACCGTAATGCAGGCCCAAGGTGACCTCATCACTGGATTTGTTCTGGTTGTCAGCAGACATATCGCACGGTGTCACTCAGGAAGGGAGAGGCGGCCGGAGCACGGGGATTAGAGGGAGAAAGGCGGTGCCTCGGCACCGCTGAGCGGGAAAGGGCCGCGTGGTGTTAAGATGGGCCACCCTCACTGTCTCTGTGGGCTCAGTCCTTCCCCTCCATCCTCTCTAGGCGTCTGCATGCAGGATACACATGTCCCCGCTGCCGAGGCACTGACCTGCGCTGACTCCTGGGCGTGGCTGACAGGCCAGCCGACGTGGTTAATGGGACAACCCTATTTGACTGCACCAGCCTCGGCGGGATCGCCCACGCCCAGGCCCTGTGGAGGGACTCGGAGCGGGGATGTAACAGATGACATGAGTGCTGAGGAGAGCAGCAGGAGTGCAGCCCACAGGCTCTGGGCGGGGGTGCAGCAGGACAGAGCGACCCTGGCTACTCGCAGGCTCTTTCTCCATTTTCGAAGCTATGAGGGCTCCAACCTGGGAGCGAGTGGTGGAAAAAGGGAGGGGCGGCAGGTGTTGCTCAGTGGTTAGCATTGACCTATGAACCAGGAGGTCACAGTTCAACTCCTGGTCAGAGCACATGCCCGAGTTGCAGGCTCCATACCCAGTGCGGGGTGTGCAGGAGGCAGCCCATCAATGATGCTCATCATTAACTTTTCTATCTCACTCTCCCTTCTTCTCTGAAATCAATAAGCTATATTAAAAATTAAACTTAAAAAAGTGAAAAGGGAGGCGGCTCCGGCGGCCTGTGGCACCGCCTCCTGTAGACGGCGCTGCAGCGCGTCCCTATGACACGCTCAGTCCCCACGGGCAGTGCCCAGCTACCGCGCCCCCGGAAGCCAGGGGGACCTTCTCTGAGAGTCAGGAAACGGGGGCAGGGAGGGAGCCGAGAGGGCGGGACCGGAGGGAGGGTGGGTCAGGAGGGCTGGGCCCTCGGCATCATTTGTGCAGTTTCCTAGCGTTTAAAGTGCACTCTCCACGGGCAGATGTTTCAAACCGCCTGCGAGGCGAGTGGGGAGACTGGAGGGGGCCCTGGAGGCTGCGTGTGAGGTCACACCCGCGATTTCAGCCGCTTCTCTCTGCGCCCGGTTCCGACAGAACATCTGTGTGCGGTAACCTCCACCCGGTTCCGGATGGAACATCTGTGTGCAGAAACCTCCGCCCGGTTCTGGATGGAACATCTGTATGTGGGAACCTCCACCTGGATCCGGAGAGAACATCTGTGTGTGGGAACCTCCGCCCGGTTCCGGATGGAACATCTCTGTGTGGGAACCTCCCCCCGGTTCCGGATGGAACATCTGTGTGCGGTAACCTCTGCCGGTTCCGGATGGAACATCTATGTGTGGTAACCTCCGCTCGGTTCCGGAGAGAACATCTGTGTGCAGTAATCTCTGCCCGGTTCCGGAGGGAACATCTGTGTGCAGGAACCTCCTCCCGGATCCGGATGGAACATCTGTGTGCAGGAACCTCCGACCGGTTCCGGATGGAACATCTGTGTGTGGTAACCTCCGCCCGGATCCGGATGGAACATCTGTGTGCGGGAACCTCTGCCCGGTTCCGGATGGAACATCTGTGTGCGGTAACCTCCGCCCGGTTCTGGATGGAACATCTGTGTGCGGTAACCTCCGCCCGGTTCCGGATGGAACATCTGTGTGCAGGAACCTCTGCCCGGTTCTGGATGGAACATCTGTGTGTGGGAACCTCCGCCCGGTTCCGGAGAGAACATCTCTTTGTGGGAACCTCCGCCTGGTTCCGGAGAGAACATCTGTTTGTGGGAACCTCCGCCCGGTTCCGGAGAGAACATCTGTGTGTGGGAACCTCCGCCCGGATCCGGAGAGAACATCTCTGTGTGGGAACCTCCGCCCGGATCCGGAGAGAACATCTGTGTGCGATAACCTCTGCCAGTTCTGGATGGAACATCTGTGTGTGGGAACCTCCGCCCGGATCCGGAGAGAACATCTCTATGTGGGAACCTCCGCCCGGATCCAGAGAGAACATCTCTGTGTGGGAACCTCCGCCCGGATCCGGAGAGAACATCTGTGTGTGGGAACCTCCGCCCAGTTCCGGATGGAACATCTGTGTGTGGGAACCTCCGCCCAGTTCCGGATGGAACATCTGTTTGTGGGAACCTCCGCCCGGATCCGGAGAGAACATCTGTGTGTGGGAACCTCCGCCCAGTTCCGGATGGAACATCTGTGTGCGGGAACCTCCGCCCGGTTCTGGATGGAACATCTGTGTGCGGGAACCTCCGCCCGGTTCTGGATGGAACATCTGTGTGTGGGAACCTCCGCCCGGTTCCGGATGGAATGTCTGTGTGCGGGAACCTCCGCCTGGTTCTGGATGGAACATCTGTGTGCGGTAACCTCTGCCAGTTCTGGATGGAACATCTGTGTGCGGGAACCTCCGCCCGGTTCCGGATGGAACATCTCTGTGTGGGAACCTCCGCCCGGATCCGGAGAGAACATCTCTGTGTGGGAACCTCCGCCCGGATCCGGAGAGAACATCTGTGTGCGGTAACCTCTGCCAGTTCTGGATGGAACATCTGTGTGCGGGAACCTCCGCCCGGTTCCGGATGGAACATCTCTGTGTGGGAACCTCCGCCCGGATCCGGAGAGAACATCTCTGTGTGGGAACCTCCGCCCAGTTCTGGATGGAACATCTGTGTGCGGTAACCTCTGCCAGTTCTGGATGGAACATCTGTGTGCGGTAACCTCCGCTCGGTTCCGGATGGAACATCTGTATGCGGTAACCTTTGCCCGGTTCCGGATGGAACATCTGTGTGCGGGAACCTCCACCTGGATCCGGAGAGAACATCTGTGTGTGGAACCTCCGCCCGGTTCCGGATGGAACATCTCTGTGCGGGAACCTCCGCCCGGTTCCGGAGAGAACATCTGTGTGCGGTAACCTCTGCCGGTTCCGGATGGAACATCTGTGTGCGGTAACCTCTGCCGGTTCCGGATGGAACATCTGTGTGTGGTAACCTCCGCCCGGTTCCGGATGGAACATTTGTGTGTGGGAACCTCCGCCCGGACCCGGAGAGAACATCTTTGTGTGGGAACCTCCGCTCGGTTCCGGAGAGAACATCTGTGTGCAGTAATCTCTGCCCGGTTCCGGATGGAACATCTGTGTGTGGGAACCTCCGCTCGGTTCCGGAGAGAACATCTGTGTGCGGTAATCTCTGCCCAGTTCCGGATGGAACATCTGTGTGCAGGAACCTCCGCCCGCTTCTGGATGGAACATCTGTGTGCAGTAACCTCCACCCGGTTCCGGATGGAACATCTGTGTGTGGTAACCTCTGCCCGGTTCTGGATGGAACATCTGTGTGCGGTAACCTCTGCCGGTTCCGGATGGAACATCTGTGTGCGGTAACCTCTGCCGGTTCCGGATGGAACATCTGTGTGTGGTAACCTCCGCCCGGTTCCGGATGGAACATTTGTGTGTGGGAACCTCCGCCCGGACCCGGAGAGAACATCTTTGTGTGGGAACCTCCTCTCGGTTCCGGAGAGAACATCTGTGTGCAGTAATCTCTTCCCGGTTCCGGATGGAACATCTGTGTGCAGGAACCTCCGCCCGGTTCTGGATGGAACATCTGTGTGCGGTAACCTCCACCCGGTTCTGGATGGAACATCTGTGTGTGGGAACCTCCACCCGGATCCGGATGGAACATCTGTGTGCGGGAACCTCTGCCCGGTTCTGGATGGAACATCTGTGTGTGGTAACCTCCACCCGGTTCCGGATGGAACATCTGTGTGTGGGAACCTCCACCCGGATCCGGATGGAACATCTGTGTGCGAGAACCTCTGCCAGGTTCTGGATGGAACATCTGTGTGGGAACCTCCGCCCCGTTCCGGATGGAACATCTGTGTGCGGGAACCTCCGCCCGGTTCTGGATGGAACATCTGTGTGTGGGAACCTCGGAGAGAAGTCTTTAGGGGGCACCTCCCGGAGTAGGGGCCGGATGCACAGCGCGGAGAGTCTGTCACAGACGCAGTGCCTACAGACGGGCAGGTCCGGCGCCCACTCCGAGGGGCTCGGAGCAGCACTGACATTGCTGCCGCAGCAGGAACAACCCTCTAGGAACAAATGTGTCTTCCCTGTGAAACAGGAAGTTCCAGGCGATCCGGCACTCCGAGCACGCAGACACCCACCCTGTGGCCCAGGTCACGTCGCGGGAGCAGGAGTGGGGAAGGGAAGGAAGAGGAGCGAAGGGCCAGCAGAGCCTCACAAACAGCCGTGGCCACACCGGACCGCACCAGGGCGCTGTGCCACACGGGATCTGTGGGCTCCGAAGAGGAGGACGGCGGCAGCAGGCTGTGGGAAGAGTACCTGCTGGGCCTGGGGACCGCATTTGCGCTGTGCACGGGAGAGGCACCAGGTGGGGCGGGGCTGGTAAAGGCAGGATCCGTGTCTCCGTCCGCTCTGGCTGCTCGGACCCAGTACCAGGGCCCATCGCTTCTCACATTCTGGAGGCTACAGTCCAGGGTCAGGGCACAGCCAAAGGCCTTCCCCTGGCTGGCAGGGCCATCTGCTCACGGTGCCCTGCCCTCGTGAGGTGGAGGGAGAGGTCTGTGTTTCTTCCTCTCTCCTATGGGCATGGCCTCCGCATGGGGCTCCAGCCAGAGACCCAGCAACCCCCAAAGGCCACACCTCCTGGCACACAGTGCTGTGGCTAAGATCTCAGTGCTCCGGTCCGGCACTAGCTTTCATTCACAGCGATCGAGGTTTGCACCAGCTCGTGTGCCCGTCTGCTCCCCACAGACAGAGCACCAGCACATCTACACTGGTCACACGTGCCTCAGAGGGAATCTGAAGAAAATGCCCATATCCAGACCGCCTGTGTCTTCGGTCCATGATCCTTCCACCAGGATCCGGGCCTGTTACCCTGGAGACTGCTCCACTGAACAGGAGAGAATGCACGCAGTGGTACAAACGCAGCGGTCGGGAGAAAAGATCGTTACCAACGCATGCCCATGACGACTTTTCTCCAGCTGTCAGGGCTCCCGTCCGCTGAGCACCAGCTCCCCGAGGCAAACACTTCTCCTCGGTTCCTGCTTCACAGCACAGCCCTGCCTCCCTCTCAGTCAGTGAGCGCCCGAGGAGCTTACACAAGTTTCCAAGATATCACGAGGCTGGTGTGAAGGGGTATTGACCACCACTGAAGAATTTCCATCCATCCATCATCTATCTACCCATCATCCATTATCCATCCATCAACCACCCATCATCCATCCATCCACCTATTCATGCATCTGTCCTTCTGTCTGTCCGCCTACCATCCACCCACCCACCCACCCACCCTTTCATCATCCATTATCTCATTTGGAGCACATGAGAGGGAGAGAAAGAGAACATGACTGAGGGTTCAAGGACAGGGCATGACCTTGAGCAATCTGATGTAGAAGCACTGAGGCTTTCGGCCTCTCTGTCTGTGAGTTCAGAACAGTCCCAGCCCTGTGTCCACGGCCACAAGCCCCACTGCCCGCTCCCTGCGATCCTCGCCTGCTTCCAGGCCATCTCTGCCTCCACCCATCTGCATGCTGATCCCACTTCTAAAGAAAGCACTGCCATCCCACTTACTGACCAGTGTTCACTTTGTTAATTTTTAAATAAAAAGAGCTGGGGTTTTTTTGCCACTAGCACAGAACATATGAGGTCTTTCTCCCATCTCCCTTTCTGCAATTGAACAAATAAACGTATGTGTCTATTTAATTGTCTGACAGTTCCCATGTTAAGCACTAGGGAACCTGGTAACTAGTCAAATGTATACAGAACCTGGGATCTTGGAGGAGGGTGAGAGGAGAAGTTGGGGGAGGAAAGAGGGAAAGAACAGAAGCCTTTGGCTGGTGAAGCCTTAGTCCCTCACCGAACAAGTTGGGTCTCCTTCCTCACGTCACACGACTCGGCTGAGCACGGGTGGGGCATGTCGCCTGCACAGCCTCTTCCGGCTCCTGAGCCTCCACAGAGGGTGCCACACAGATGGGCACGGGCGTTGTGCCCACTCCAGGAGCAGGAACCACTTCCAGGCAGCACCCGGAAACCAGAGCTCACAGTCATCACAGGAAAGGTGCTTGTCTGTGGGCACAGCCACACTGAACCACAGAGGAGGAGGAGGGGGAGGGGAGGAGGGGGAGTGGGTGATGGGGGAGGGGCAGGCTCTGTGATGACACATGCGAACCAGCCAAGGTCCCCACTTCATAAGCCCTGATTTCTCCCGTGGAACATGTGTGTAAGCTTCACACCGCTGCCCTGGGGACACACACACGCACACACAGGCTAGGTCAAGGTGCTGGGCACTGAGCTGGGCAGAGAAGGGGTGGACGGGCCAGGCTGGAATGCCCAGGGGCCGCTGACCAGGGCGGAGAGCCCACGAAGCCACTGCCTCCCGAAGGTCATTAGGACGAATCTCAATAAACACCACCCCCATCACATTAGCAGACCAAGTGGTTTCCATGGCAACGGCTGGACAAGAGCGGCGCTTGCAATTTGGCATTAATTTAGAGTCTTCCCCGGTCTCCTTGGAGCCGGCTCTGTGGAACACGAGTGCTCGCAGGCCCTCTAATCTGCAGCCTTTGAGATCCCATCCAGCGTGTGAAGCCGCGCCAATTAGCAGGAGGGGCTGGGTGGACGGCAGAGGAGCTGGGAGACTGTTTACCAATTAGCTTTTTATGATGCAAATGTGCGCAGGAATAAAAGCCACTGCTGCTGAATATGAAACTGTTAATTGCGTTTTGGAGACTCGGCTACAAGGTGACACTAATCAAGTACGCGATGACAGAGCTGCACGCCCACAGGCTCTGCTGGCCCCCCACTAATCTGCCCTGGAACACCCGTCCATCTCCTCGACAGGGCGCGCCCCGGCAGCCCCCGCTTAAAGGGGCGGTGTGTGTGTGGGAGGCAGTATGGAGAACACTCCACTTCCTTTGGATCACTGGTGTTACAAACACTCTGGCAAAGGGCACACGGCGCTTCCTGAAGAACGGTTTTGTTTAAGATGATGGAAGGTAATTTGTGCGCACCCGCAGGAGCCGCAGGGGAGAGAGGCTGTGGTCGTT
Organism: Pipistrellus hanaki; assembly: GCF_964339955.1. Lineage (NCBI taxonomy): Eukaryota > Metazoa > Chordata > Mammalia > Chiroptera > Vespertilionidae > Pipistrellus > Pipistrellus hanaki. The sequence continues at coordinate 72,807,470 of NC_140512.1, forward strand.
ACCTCAGTTGGTTTCCAAACTAGAAACATCACACAGAGAGTCTCCTCCTGCGAGGGAGGCAGGAGCCCTGAGTGCTGGTCTGTGCAGCAGCCGGGCGGGGCCAGGGTGCGGACCCTCCAGGAGCAGGTGGATGAAGGCCCAGGCTCCCGGTCTGTGGCTGCGGGGAGAGAGGTGCCTGGGAGCAGTGTGCAAGGCTGTGTGGCGCCTCGGAGGGGCTGGGTTTATAGTCCCCATAAACACTGCATTCTTTGTCTGCTTTTTGCATGAGCTGCCCCAGTCTGCTTCAGTTCGGGGTCAAATGCTCGGACAGTGACTGACAAGCAGGAGCCAGGCAAAGACTGGTGAGAAGCATGAGCCCTGCCCCTCAGCCAGGCCGCTGGGCATCGGGAGCCCCCATGGGCGCAGGGAAACCTAGGACTGTCCCCGAGCGCCTTCCTCATGCCCCTGCTGCTCCCCTGGCACTCCCGGTCGGTTGGCTACTTGGATGCCAGTCGGTCAGTTAAGAGGACACGGGCCAGCCTGTGTGCAGCCCTGGAGCGGACAGGTGTCTGCGGCTCTTCCCGCTGCTTGAGCTGAAGGCACCAGGCAGGCCGCATCCCTGACACCTTTCCCCTCGTCCCCATGTCACCGGCTTCATTGAGAGGTCGCTGGCAGGCGGCATTGCAATGCCTTTGCGGCAGCGGACCAGATGTGTGCACACCCTGGGAAGGTCCCAGCCAAAGGAGCACCTGCTGCCTGGAGGAGTCACAGCTTTTCCTTCTCTCGGTGAGAAGGAGTGGGATCCCTCTCAGCCCCAGTGCACAGCCCGGAGCTCTTGGCCGGGCTCCACTCCACACACCAGGTGCCAGCAGGCAGGCGCTCGCTCCCGGAGGGGCCGTGGGTGCCGCCACGGAAGGTCCACAGGGTGAGCTATGGGCTGAGGGCTGGGGTGCCCGTGAGCAGGGTCTGCAGTGGGCATGTGGTTGGCAGCCGGGGGGCTGGCCCTGACCTCAGGACCACTGGAGGTAAACGTGGCCGGGTGTGGTGGCAGCTGGTGGGATGCTGGGTCCCTAAGCCCACCTAGCCAGTGCTGAGGATTACGGTGGAAATCGGTGCTTGAAGGGAATAAGGGACAGACAGGAGGACGCATGCCAGGTTGGGGTTGAGGCCACAGAGGAGCTCAGGCCTGGAGGGGCAGAGGACCATGGCTCACGCTCAGGTGGCACCCTGTGGACCCTCCTCCCTCTGTTCCTGGTGCAGTGCCCACCCTGCTCCCCTTCACCCACCGCTGGCCAGGGGGCTCCCTGCGACCTGAAACTGCCTCTCCCCTGGACTGCTGCACTGCCCACCCGGCGCAACGCTACTGCCTCAGTCACCTTCCACAAGACAGACAGGCTCACGTCACGTTCCTTACCGCAGCCTCCGCCCTGCCACCCTGCGTGCCCCTGAACCCCCATCTGTCACAGCCTTGGGCTCCCCTGGCTTCAGGGCCTGATTTACTCGCTTAGACACAGCAGGTGTCAGGAACCTGGATGTGATCGGGCCACAATAATCACCGTGGAAAGCAGTGCAAACGCCTGGAGAGCACACAGCGGGGAGGGTGAGAGAGCCACAGGATCTGCCAAGGACAGAAGAGCCCTAGCCAGGGGAACACCATACCTTGACCGAGGGTGCTGGTGAGGGTGTAAAGCTAATACCTCAAGGAAGAGAACCTCAGGAAGTCCAGAGGATGCTCATCGGTAATGATGCACAACTCAGACCTTCTCATCCCCACTGGGCGCTGCAGTGTGGGTCCTGCCTGGCCACCGTGCCCCACCTGGCCGCCGTGTCCCACCTGGTCACCATGTCCCACCTGGTCACCGTGTCCCACCTGGTCACCGTGTCCCACCTGGTCACCGTGTCCCACCTGGTTACCATGTCCGACCTGGTTACCGTGTCCCACCTGGTCACCGTGTCCGACCTGGTCACCGTGTCCCACCTGGTAGCCGTGTCCCACCTGGTCACCGTGTCCGACCTGGTCACCGTGCCCAACCTGGTCACCGTGTCCCACCTGGTCACCGTGTCCCACCTGGTCACCGTGTTCCACCTGGTCACCGTGTCCCACCTGGTTACCATGTCCGACCTGGTTACCGTGTCCCACCTGGTCACTGTGCCCGACCTGGTCACCGTGTCCGACCTGGTCACCGTGTCCCACCTGGTAGCCGTGTCCCACCTGGTCGCCGTGTCCGACCTGGTCACCGTGCCCGACCTGGTCACCGTGTCCCACCTGGTCACCGTGTCCCACCTGGTAGCCGTGTCCCACCTGGTCACCGTGTCCCACCTGGTTACCGTGTCCCACCTGGCCGCCGTGTCCCACCTGGTCGCCGTGTCCCACCTGGTCGCCGTGTCCCACCTGGCCGCTGTGCCCGACCTGGCCGCCGTGTCCCACCTGGTCGCCGTGTCCCACTTGGTCACCGTGTCCCACCTGGCTGCCGTGTCCCACCTGGTTACCGTGTCCCATCTGGTAGCCGTGTCCCACCTGGTCACCGTGTCCCACCTGGTCACCGTGTCCCACCTGGCCACTGTGCCCGACCTGGCCGCCGTGTCCCACCTGGTCGCCGTGTCCCACTTGGTCACCGTGTCCCACCTGGTCACCGTGTCCCGCCTGGCCGCCGTGTCCCACCTGGCCGCCGTGTCCCGCCTGGTCGCCGTGTCCCGCCTGGTCGCCGTGTCCCGCCTGGCCACTGTGCCCGACCTGGTCGCCGTGTCCCACCTGGTCACCGTGTCCCACCTGGTCATCACCGTGTCCCACCTGGTCGCCGTGTCCCACCTGGCCGCCGTGTCCCGCCTGGTCACAGTGTCCCACCTGGTCACCGTGTCCCAAATGGACTTCGCGATGACTGGGCAGGCCACACACTCCCCTGACCTCGGGCTGTGCAGGAGCCCACAGGTGTGGTCTTGGCAGGAAGGGTCCCACTTCTGAGCATGGGCTGCTGAGCACTCACCGCCCTGGGAGCCGGGGGTGTCACCCTCACAGGGCCTCTGCTTCTGAGGCTCCCCGTGGTCAGGGAGAGCACTCACCTCACTCCAGCGCGTCTGAGCGCAGTCACTGAGTGCCAGTGAGCGGGTGCAGCGCCAGGGTCCCGTGTGGGCGGTGCCAGCCTGCGGTGCCAGCCCCGTGGCAGGACATTTCCCGGGGAGGCTCAGACGTGAGCCCAGGGGAATCAGGCAGGGCTGTCGGGGGCACTTTCAGAAACAGAAGCCAAAAAAGACCCAGCCCAGCCCTCAGGACCACGATGGTCTGCATGTCTGTGACCCCCTGCAGGGTGAGTTGCCAGACACGGCCCCTCAGGACTGCCTCTCCTGGGCCGGCGCGGCGAGCCACCTGGGACCACACCGGCCAGGCCCGGGGACCAGCCCTCAGCCCGCGCCTCCCGCATCACGGGCCTCAGAAAGGGGCTGTCAGCGAGGCGGGCGCAGGCATGCTGCCGCTGAGGGCCGCCAGACGCCGCTCTGTTCTACCGCCTCGTTAGTGCATTTTCACATGACCCTGAGGGCCTCTGGGGGCACCATCCTCCGGGGCGCCCAGGGCTGATCCTGCGGCACAAGCCCAGGGAGCCCGGCGAGGCCCTGCACAGGGTCCCAGCGGGCGGAAAGGCCAGCAGACAGCTGTCTGCCTGTCCCGTCGCACCAGTCACTGCCTCCTCTCAGGAGGGCAAAGCATAGGCACCTACCCAAGTCTCTGCACCTCCCTCACTGAGGACCAGTCATGTGACATTCTCCCACCCGCATCGTGTCTGAGCCGCAGGCCTCCACGTGCCGCAGGCCTCTGGCACGGCGTCCCCAGGTCCTCTCTGTCCCTCTTCCGGTCACAGGCGCCTCCTGGTGGCAAGGAGGACAGGGCATCTTTGTTCGAATGGGGTGACTCTTGGAGGATGGGGCCTCAGGAAAGGAGCCACGTAGTTGATTTTGTAAGACTCACACATGGCCCTTCTGGAAGTTGCTTTTCCACTCTGGTTGTTAAATTAGAATCATACCACTTAGTTGGCACCACGTAGCCCACTCCAGACTCACCCCGCCAGGCCACCGCGGACTGCCACGACCACCAGGGCCCGGGCCGGCAGCAGCGCTGCGCACCGGTCTGCGCTCTGGCGCTCCCGTGCCCCCAGCGCCCCTCTGTCTTCAGGGAAGACCGGTGACAGGGTGGAGGAACAGACAGAAACGCCAGGACGCACGAGCCACGGCCCGGCCGGGGGTCCGTCCCGGAGCCCAGGCACACACGACCCTTGACCGGAAATCAAACTCAAAGCACTTCAGTGCCCAGCCCGACACTCATTGGCCAGAGAGTTTTAGAAATGCAATACCAGACCACGGAGCGGGGCACCGACCCCTTCCCCTTAGGTGTCATATCAAATGACAGCGGCCAACACCGTGGCCACCAGTGTGAGTGAATCAAAATTGCATTGTTTTTATGCCAGGTCAGCCAACAATCTATTTTCTGGTGCCCCACAGAGTTCAGCACCATGGCCTCAGGTGAGGAGCAGAAAGAGCAGCCCACCCCGCCCATTCCTTCACGTGTCTGTCCCCACCCCTGTCTGACCCACCGAGCAGATGCCCACACAGTCTGGACTCCGCCACGTGGGCTGACCACAGCAGCTGTCACTGGGACGGGACACAGGTCAGGATGCTGTCTGCTCTCAGCACCGCCCCCCCCCCCCCGACCCTCACTGCTGCTGAAGCTGGGCTCCACGTTACCCACGGAGCTCCTTTTCTCCCGGCTGGGCTGCATTTGACACCATTGCTGCCCAGGGAGTGACGGCCCACCCGGCCTAGCATGTGCCTGTGCCTCCACATCCTCCCTCACGGAGAGGCGGGCGGGCCGGCAGCTGCTTCCTGCAAACCAGCAGGGTCATTTTCGAGAGAGGCCCTCAGGCCCCGCCTCCTGTGCTGGAGGACACATGGCCATGGAGGAACCAACCCACGCGCGGCAGAGGTGCCGGCTGCCTGCCAACCAGCGAGGGCTGCTGACCCAAGCCTCCCACAGACCAAGTGCCAGGGCCAACAGGGTCCTACCCCTCGCCAGGCCCGGTGCCTGCTCACTAACCTGAGCACCTGGGTGCAGCAGCCATGGGCTGGGGCGTTGGTGAGCAGGGCGGGGTCAGCACCGCCTTCTTGGACAATCGTACACAGACGCCAAGGGCCCCGGTGCGAGTCCTTTAAGAGGTTGTTGCTGTCGAGCCTCGCCGACCGTCACATCAGGACGACCCCGGTGCCACCGCCCTGGCCTGGCAGAGGCCAGCCACCCGCGATGCTCCGGAGGCTGCAGGACAGGCCTGGGGACAGCCGGGCTTGGGAGTGCCCACGCAGCCTGTGATGCCCCCAGTTCTGCCGCACCTGTGCCCGCCTGCAGCAGCCACTGGAAACCCTCATCTCAGCGCTGCTCTTACTAGCTGGCCAGTTGCCATGGGAACTGGGGTGTGAGGGAATCCCAAGAGGCGGCTTCCGACAGACACTGTGTTCTCTCAGCTCAGCCAGCCCCTCTCGGGCGCAGGGGCCGGCTGTGGATGAGGGAGACACACCAGCCAGCCCCCCTCGCTCACTGCCCTGTGCCCACCTGCTCCTCGCTCAGGTGCCCGTCATGAGCGTTGTCTTTAAAAGCTGTGAGTCCGCAGCCCTGCGTTCAGAAGGGGTCCCTCTATTTGGGCACCAAGGCACGGGGAGCTCACACTGAGATGAGAGGTAATGTCCCCCCTGCAGACCCCTACGATGGCACGCAGACACCGCCCCCGGGACGTGGGTCTGGACGTGCGGACGAGCCCCAGGCACGCGGCCAGCAGTGACTCCAGAGTGTCACGGCGAGGCCGGGCTGACGCTGGTTGGCGCCCAGGGGCGTGCCCATCACTGGACACAGCTGCCACCTGAGCTCTCACAAGCCGCTCACCTCCCAGCATGGTGTCGATCACCGACGGGCAGCCAGCTGTGCCCTGACCACAAACTGGCCCCATCCTTCTCTGCCTGCTGCGCTCTCAAGGTCATCTCAAGGTCATCCAGACTCGGGGTCTGCAGTCTCTCTGTCCCTGTCCCCATCTTCACCCACCCCTGAGACCTGACGCCAGGCAAGCCGCCCCCACACTCGGCTCCAGCGGCCTGGCCTCCTGAGCAGGGATGCCCCGAGCCACCTCCATGGCCAACGTGGAGCTGAGAGAGGGGGAGGGGAGATTGTGGGCGGGGATGACCCTATAAGCCACGGAAGATGGTCCATAGAGCCACCCCAGGGGCCGGGGTTTGGGGTGCAGACCTCCCACTCTCACCAGCATCGCTGAGGGCACCCCAACTGTCCTGCACACAGGTGGCAGGCTAGGCACGTGGCCCCACTTCATGGGGGAGGCTCTGAGCTCCCACCCCTCGCTGCTCCACATAGTCCCACGCGTCAGACACCCTCAGGAGCCTGCCCGCAGGTGGCACAGTTCCCACTCCCACCCCAGCGCTCTCCCCAATCACAGACACAGCTTCCTGCGGGGGTCCCCCTGCCGGCTTCACCTCAGCGCCTGGTCCACGCGCCACAGATAAGGACGGTGTGGCACAGGAGAGAGCGCGAGGCTCGGTACCCGCTGACCCGCTCGGTCCACGGGCCCAGTCCAGGTGGACAGGCTGCACCCTGACCTCCCCCGGACACAGAGCCAGCCTGGCGGGGCCTCACCGCACTGTTAACAGCCTGGAGGAGGCTGGCACCTGCCCTCGGGAGAGTGGGTGCAGCTGGACAACAGAGTCCGGCCTAATCGCTCTTGGTGATGCCATCCCTGGGGCTGTCCGTGACCAGATGTCCCTCATGCCATCCCGCCAGGTCAGGGCCGGCTCCCAGGTGACGGACGCTCCCACTGCCCCTCTGTGCCCACTGGATCGTCACACCCCTGATGTCGGCGCTTGCCCGACGCCAGACCAGGGACCTGAAGCTGTCACTCCCCACGTTCCCACAGCGAGGAGTGACCCGAGACCCCACACCCGTCCCACTTCCCCCGAACGGGGCCACGTGACGGGACGGCACTGCGAGAGCCACCACAGGATGACCCACGGCCCCCAGGGGGCGCTGTACCCCTCCCGCCTGCTCATTCACAAGTGAGACTGTTCCTTCCCTGGGCCCTGGCAACTTCCCACAGGAGGCGGCCAGTGATTGACAGTTAACACGAGGACGGTGAGAGGGAACGGCGGGCGCTCCTGCCTGTGGGGCCGACAGGCGGGCGAGGGCCTGAGAGGCGGCTGTCCAGGCAGGAGGAAGGCCCCACGCCCGCCCCCACATGTGGCCCGCCCTGGACGCGCCGTGGAGGCAGGCTCCGGACAGTGCACAGGCGCAGACGGATGAGGCGAGGGCAGGTGAGGGGAGGGATGCCAGGAAGCAGAGCCAGAACAAAAGCACCGCTGGAGACGAGCAGGTGTCCCGGGAGCAGAGAGGAACTGAGGTTCCAGAAGGGCCTGCCCCCCCAGGCTCCCCTCCCTTCAGGCCCCCAGGCTTGCCCCGCCCCTGCATTTGCACAATCCTCTCACTTCTGCTCAATCATGGCTTCTCTCGATCAGCCTCCAGTCTTAGCCCTCGTCTGCGTATATCCATCCCCTCCCCGAGGCCTGGCCGAGCACGGAGCGCTGGCCCTGGCTCTAGTGCGTGCACAGTGTGCGTGCCAACGGAGGGTGGGTCGCAGTGGACGCTGGCACTCTGTGCAGGGTGGAGCCCGAGGCCACGCAGATGCTGTGCCCTGGGCCCCGCACTCCCCTCCAGACGGGCCCTGAGCTACGTGGACCTGACCGTGCAGGGAGCACTCAGGTCAGAGGGAGGCGGCCACGGAGCCGCTCCTTCCCTAGCGAGACCGAGTCCTCCACGAATGACCTTCTTAACCTGTGGGCCCTGTGTGTGGACATGAAGTGACAGGCAATGGCTCCTGGTCTTTCGGCCACCCACCCCCACCCCTTCCTGCACAGGGAGCCTGGGCGCCTGGCAAGCGGACCCACTCGGCAGCAGCAGGCACACGGACTTCTCGAGCCTCCTCCCGCCCGCGGGGAGCACTCTGATCCCCCCAGCACCCGTCAGGGCCGGTGGTCACCGTGGCGGTTAGAGAGCGTGGTGGGCAGCACCACCCATCAGGCCGCCTGGCCTCCACGGCCTTGCTGGGGCCCAAACCCTTCCCGTGCTCACCTTGCCCAGCCCAGGCGACCCTCCGGCTGGCCGTCTGCCGCCCGCTGAGGCGGTGCTGGTCGGCCCGTTGGGAAAGTCCGCCCCCTCCCAGGTTAGGCCCGGCCACCCACACCCACCAGCGTCTCTCCTGTGCTGCTCCCGAGGAAGCAGCCGACCCTCATGCCCGCAGCATCGGGGCGGCCGTCATTGCCGCAGACACGCTGGGCGCCGGCCAGAGTGCGTCCGGGTTCCAGGACACGCCAGCAGGGGCCCGCCTCTTCCTCCCCACAGGGTCCACTCCACAGCCACACAGGCCTCGGCCAGCCACCTCCTAACCGTCCGCCCGCTCAGTGCCCCCATGGCCCCGGCCTGTGTCCCTACAGGGCTCGGACGTTCCTGAGGTGCGGCACGGTGAGCTGCCGCCGTCATGCGAGCGACCCTGTCCCACGGCAGACCACAGCAGGTCACGCTACATCGCACTCACCGTGTCACACAGCAGCACTGAACACCCATGTCACATAGGAACACACTACGACATCACAGCCCTACACTGCCCACTGACCTCACCCTGCTCCCCACAGGCCGCCTGCACCGCCACGCGGTCTGCCACCGCACCTCCAGCCGGGGTGAGCCGCCCCGGCACCCGACCTCAGAGCCCACAGACCTGCAGGGGGCTGGGGGGATTCCTCGCCGATAGGTCTGCGCCTTCTGCTCCCGGTTCTGAGGGAGCGTGCGGCTCAAGGAGGACGCCGTCCAGCCCCACAGTCTGTGCGGGAGCCGAGCTCGGACCTCACATCACCATTGCCACCCGGACCTCAAGCCCCGGCAGCCAGGACCCAGGTCAGCCTGGCCGCTCTCCCGGTCCAGCTTCTGGGCCGGCCTGGATTCTGTCCCCGGGGGTCCCGATGCTGCCAGGAGCACACACCCTCGCGGCCCCCCCCCCCGCCCTCAAAGCCCTTCCTGAGGACCAGGAGGAGGAGCGGCCACAGCGCCCACCCCCCTGCGCTGACACCGCCTCCTGACTCTCACCTTCATAAACACAGTCACGCTCCTCAGGGCAGCGCCTGGCACCCAACTCGCCTCCGAGGGCTCCGCGCACCCGGCGGGACAGGAGGGTCTGCCCACAAGCAGCCACGCGGGCCCGTCCCTGCAGAGCTCAGGCCGGCTGGCCGAGCGGCAGGCGCTGGTCAGCATCGCCCTCTGAGGCCACGGCCAGGCGTCCCCGCGTCTGAGCACCACCGCCCTCCCCGGTGCCTGTCCTGCCTCCACTTCTCAGCTCTCAGAGGCTGTGATCTCCGTGTGTCTCCCGCTCCTGGTTCGAGCGTTCCTCCCTGTGCCCACAGACAGCCCGGGGGACCCCACAGGCCAGCTGAGCTTGGGGGTCCCTGGCCTGGGAACCTACCGGGCGGATATGGCACCATCCCTGCAATGGGGACCACAGATGCCAATCCTGAGCAGCAGCAGCCGGCCCCTCTGACAAAGTCACTGGACGCTCAGACCCCCCACTGAGGCCGGCCCCAGCCCGAGCCCCGAGCCCCCGAGGCGCCTGCGGCCCGGCCCACGGGCTCTGTCTCACAGCCGAGGAAGAGACGAGGGCTCCTTCCAGAATGTCCCCGGCTCTGACCCCTCAGAGAAGAGCAGGATCCTCGGGCTTGCCCTGCCAGGCGAGTCCGTGCCTCCTTCCCTCCTTCCCCCGGCTCCCGGCAGGTGTCTGAGCCTGGGTGAACTGGGTGAACTGGGTACAGGGGACTTTGGTGAGACCTTCCAGAGCAGCCTCGGGATTCCCCACCGAGTCAGCTCTCCTCGTTCAGAGCAGTGGGCCCCCGACGGTCCAGGAAAGGGCAGTCCTCAGCCGGCTGGCGGCTGCCCATCCGCGGTGGGAATAGAGGGTGTGGTCACGGCTGGGGTGGGGAAGGAGCGGCTGCAGTGAGGGCCTGGCTCCCACCACAGGCCCGGCCCCTGGGCCACACGGCCATGCAGCACCGGCTCTCCAGTATAGTAAGGGTCAAGCCAAGGGCATCCACTTGTGGATACTGAGGACGCGGCCCATAAGATTGGAATGCCAGCGTCCTGCCCCGGGGCGGCCTTGTTGAGGAAGCTCGTCGCTGACCTCGGGCACCGTGTCCACGTCTCCAGCCGGCGGGGCAGTCCCTGTCTCCTCAGGCCTGCACGGCGCCGTTCGGCAGGAGCTACGTGAGGGGCCAAGCTCGGCCCTGCTGCTTGTCAGGGCCACAGCGCGACGGCCGAGCTGGGCGGCGTCCAAGGACGCGTCCCCTCTGGGCTGCTCTCCCCTCTCAGGGCGGCAAAGGACGCCGGGCAGTGCCCACTCCCCGCGGCTGGGCTCAGACTGAACGCCGGGCACCGGTCCCTGCTCTGGGCTCGCGTGTGACACGTGTCTTTAAAGCATTCCCTGCCCAGCTGCCATGGCTCCGTGCTTGCTCATCAACCTCTGAACCCGGAGGTCACGGTTCGAGTCCCGGTCAGGACATAGGCCTGGGCTGTGGGCTCGATTCCTAGTGTGGGGTGTGCAGGAGGCAACTCTCTCATCATGGATGTTTCTCTCTCTCCCTCTGCCTTTCTTTCTCAGATCAACAAAAACATGTTTTAAAAAAATACAGCAGCCCCGGATGGAGAGCAGACCCCTCACTGAAAGCTCACAGGCCACGCCACGCCAGCCCCGCCCGCCGAGGGAGGTGCCAGGGGCCCTCCCGCCCCAAAGGAAAGAAGGGCGGTGCTGGGGCGGCTGGATTCGAGATCAACGGACATGTCTTCGGTGAGGATTTAAAAACACACCATTCGTGTTTGTCCATTCGCAACCCAATTCCACGCGTGTCCACCGGTGGGGCACTCCGTGTTTCCGCCGAGCTGGCTTAGATGTGCTCCATGACCGGCGCAGCCCAGGATCCCGATCGTCACGCCCACAGCCACGAGGCGGAGCGAGGAGCAGTCCACGCCCACATGCACTCCGCGGCTTTGAGAGCTCACCGAGACCCGCGGGGACCGAACGCCACCATCAAAGGAAGTGGGTGTGGCTCTGAGAGCGCAGACCTGTCCGGCTCCCGAGGGCTGTCAACGTGGCATGGATCCTGCCCTAACTAGAAGCACGTGGCCCCCAAAATCACCACTAACAGCAGACGGCGGCACCGCGGTACCAGAGTTCCTAGCAGTGAAGTCCAGCGGCAGCCAGGACAGGGCAGAGCAGCAGCTCCCCTCCCGGCAGGCGCGGACACCGCCATGTTCCCTGAGCTCCTGGGGCACCGCCTGAAGCCTCCCCAAGGACAGCCACGTCCCAAATCTCTAAATCAACTGGAATTCTTGCCACATCTTACACTGGAAGGAAAGATGTAAATCTCATAAAAATAGTTCCTGCATCTCACAATAATGGCATTGGCTGAAGCAGAGCATCAGGCCTGCTGAGGCTGGGCTGCACCCTGTGGGCTGAGCCGGAGCCGGGGGCCTGGCTGAGCCGGGGACGGGGCCTGGCTGAGCCGGGGACGGGGCCTGGCTGAGCCGGGGACGGGGCCTGGCTGAGCCGGGGAAGGGGCCTGGCTGAGGCGGGGACGGGGCCTGGCTGAGCCGGAGCCGGGGGCCTGACTGAGCCGGGGACGGGGCTTGGCTGAGCCGGAGCCGGGGCCTGGCTGAGCCGGGGACGGGGGCCTGGCTGAGCCGGGGACCGGGGCCTAGCTGAGCCGGGGACCGGGGGCCTGGCTGAGCCGGGGACGGGGCCTGGCTGAGCCAGAGATGGGGCCTGGCTGAGCCGGGGATGGGGCCTGGCTGAGCCGGAGCCGGGGCCTGGCTGAGCTGGGACAGGGGCCTGGCTGAGCCGGGGATGGGGCCTGGCTGAGCCGGGGACCGGGGCCTGGCTAAGCCAGGGACAGGGGCCTGGCTGAGCCAGGGATGGGGCCTGGCTGAGCCGGGGACGGGGGCCTGGCTGAGCCGGGGACCGGGGCCTAGCTGAGCCGGGGACGGGGGGCCTGGCTGAGCCGGGGACGGGGCCTGGCTGAGCCGGGGACGGGGCCTGGCTGAGCCGGGGACGGGGCCTGGCTGAGCCGGGGACGGGGCCTGGCTGAGCCGGGGACGGGGGCCTGGCTGAGCCGGGGACGGGGGCCTGGCTGAGCCGGGGACAGGGGCCTGGCTGAGCCGGGGACAGGGGCCTGGCTGAGCTGGGACAGGGGCCTGGCTGAGCCAGGGACGGGGCCTGGCTGAGCCGGGGACCAGGGCCTAGCCGAGCCGGGGACCGGGGGCCTGGCTGAGCCAGGGACGGGGCCTGGCTGAGCCGGGGACGGGGGCAGTGGTGGTTCCTGTTTCTCACGAGGCAGAGGACCCACCACACAGCACAGCTCTCAGTAAGTAAAACCAGGACCTGTGCTGGGGCATGCAACCCGCCCCCCAGCTCCCCCGCCATGATCAATGTGTCACGTAGCTGCGGGCACTGGGCAACTTCCAGCGTGTAAGGGGGACCCACGGCGGGCCTCACTGCGAAGCTATGGCCACTGCTGTCTCCGCGGGCGATGCCTGGACCTGAGGCCCAGCAGGTCCCTGGTGTGAAATGCGAAGCCGCACCCACGCCCGACAGGGTGGTCCCTTCCACACCCCACACCTGCGCCCCCACCCTGCACCCCTCTCTCAAACCCTCCTGCACCAGTGCCTGCCCCCTTACCACACCCACCCTCTCCTTCCACTCCCCCCACCTCCGGCCCGCTACCTGGAGCTGCGGCGCCTCCACCCGCAGTCACTGAGCTGACCCGCTACGGCCTCACTGTCTCCCCACCAACACAGGCTGCCAGGGAGGCTGCCTGCCTCCGGGCCTGGCGCCTGCATGTGTGTGCACACGTGTAGCTGTGTTGAAAGAACCTTACCTGCTGTCTTGGCCACATCTGCAGGCGTCACGTTCTGGACGTTGGAGCTCACTCTGAAGGTCACGGCCGGTCCCAGGACCCTGGGAGAGACCATGCAGAAAGGGTCAGTGCGGCTCAGCGCACAGCGTGTCCTCTGAGAGCGCAGGGCTGCAGGGCACGCTCAGAGACACGCACCGGCGCCACCGCTCCCACGGGGGACCTCACCGGCCTCCGTGTCCTATGCGTGTGCCCAGGGCCACCACTCTCAGTGAGCGTGTTCTTGGCACGCTCCCTCTTTGTGTCCATTTCCCAGTGAGGCCACTGACAGGCTCTGCAGTCTGAGCCGCGCCGGGCTCTAGGAAAAGCGCTGCCCAAGTGCAGGCCCGGACCCTGCGGGGAAAGCTGTTGTGGAAACAGATTTGGTTCTGTTCCCAAGGGAGCGGGTGCGCCGAAGGCGGAAAGGAGAGGGAGTCGTTAAAAGCCTCTCTGACAGCAACTGTTCAAAAACGGAGCAAATGTGAAGAAACATTCAGTACAAACAACTGGCAGGGAATTTGCAGACAAGAATTACCCAAAGCTTTTCAACACTATATTGAACATGATTTTGAAAAAAGCATCACTTTTTTTTAATTCTTTTTTTTAATGTATTTTGTTGATTTTTTTTACAGAGAGGAGGAGAGAGAGATAGAGAGCTAGAAACGTCAATGAGAGAGAAACATCGACCAGCTGCCTCTTGCACACCCCCTACCGGGGATGTGCCCGCAACCAATGTACATGCCCTTGACCGGAATCGAACCTGGGACCTTTCAGTCCGCAGACCAACGCTCTACCACTGAGCCAAACCGGTTTTGGCCATCACTTTTTTTTTTTTTTTTTTTTTTTAAACAATTTGACTCCTATGAGGCCTCGTGCATGTTAGGAACATGGTGCACATGCAGCCATCTCAGGGGGGAGGACTGCAGGCCGGTCTCAGAGGCGTAGCTCTCAGAGGCGACCGTCCCAGGCCCCAGGCGTAGCTTCTCACAGAGCGACTCAGCCCCCCTCAGGAGAGCCCTGGGTGCTAACGGTGCCAACACGGGAAGGACCCTCCCTCCCAGAGCCCGCTCCTTCCTGTGCTCCCGAACTCAATCCTCCCTCTCGGCCAAACGTACAGAGAAGTCAGTCCCTTAATTTTTCTTGAAAGATCAGCTAGAATGCCAAGAAGGGACTGCACTAAAAAATCAGAAACGAGTAAGAGTGGCAGGGAGGTGGGGAGGGGGAAGGGAGGAGGGAGAGGGCTGGGAAGAGGAGGGGAAGCTGCCACAGTGCCTGCAGGGCCCACAGTCTGGCACCTTCTACCCAGCCACCCCACTGTGTTCCTCTGCATTCTACTGCTGGTTGCATTGTAATGATAAAACCATTTTAAAAGACATTAATAGTAAGAATAGTGAAAAGAAGAGTAATAAGAGTGAGAATCCACTGATTAATCCACAAGCTCAAGAGACTTTACATAAAATTAGAACTGTCTCAGAAATGCACACACACCCTGAGGTCAGAATTCCTACAGGATGATGACTTCGCTACCTCCCTGTCCCATCCCCCTCCCGCCTTCCTCCCCAGGCCCCGCCTTCCCTCCAGGCCCCTCCTGACCAGGGATGAGCCTACTGCTGCCGGTGCTGTGACTTCAGACCCCACGTCTCCTGTGCACCTCGCGAGTCCCTGTGGATGCAGGGGTCACCTCATTCATAACTCTGGGTCTTGGCCTCGTCCTGCTGCTCATGGGAGCTCCGCTCGGCCCGGCCCCAGCCCTCTGAGCACACCCATGAGTGGGAGGCAGTGCGTCACCACCCCCACCACCACCCGATTCTACAGCTTCGCTCACCTCCCGGCCAGCTTGACCCCTCGAGTCTGCCACTGTGCCCCAGTGTGGGCGCCCCTTCGCTTCGTTGTGCAGGCATCCCCGAGTTCTGTGAGACCAGGAAGTGCCAGCGGTCCCTCCATCCTCGGCTGCTGGTGGCTGGCTCCAGCCAGCTGTGTGCCGGCACAGACCCCGCCATCCCGCTCCCACTGCGGAGCCAGAGGCACATCCGGAACCCCCGCGGCCTGGCCTCCGGCGGCCTGCACTGTCATGTCAGGTGAAGTGACCCAGCCAGGCCCAGCCCTCCATCCTGCCAAGCTCTCCCCCTCGGAGGTCGCTTCTGTCCTGGTGCAATGACTTCCTCCTGTCGCCCGCCACAAGTCCGCTCCTGCGGTGACAACCCTTCCCGCCCCACCACGCAGTCTGCCTCCCCGCAGCTCTGGCCCGCAGCGGCCTCTCCAGACCTGTGCTGAGTGCGTGGGGGGGTGGGGGGGACGTCCAGGGAGTCACTGTGGGCTCTGGGCAGCGCCTTCACCCAGGGCTTCCGGCCAGGCAGCAGCCACAGCAGCTCTGGGAGTCAGGAGGACAGGGACCCTCCCAGCCTGGGGACCCCAGGGCTCCCTGTGGTTCTGGGCACTTCCGCCCACACTCCCTCCGCCTACAGCTCTCAGCCCAGTGCTCTCTGACACACATGCCCACTCGCTCACCTGCGAGGGCCAGAGGCCTGCCGTCCGCCTGCCACCCCATGTGGACCCGGCAGACAGATGGACACACACCGCACCTTGTCTCGGGGCGTCCACGTCACTGCTGTGCCCCTCGGAGAAGCACGTGGCACCTGGGATAGGGGAAGCCGACCCTGGTGTCAGCTTGATTGTCATCGAGCCTCAGTGACACCCACATGGGGGAGCTCCAGGCCCTGGGGCGCTCCATTTTGATCGCATGCCTTTTCTCAGGTTCAAGAGGGGTCAGCACAGCCTCACATCACATGACCCAGACACCCTGCCTCCCAACCCCTGTTGCTCCGGCGTCCACAATGCAAAGCCTCTACACAGAGGTCTCAGCTGCCAGTCTGCACATTGTCACTACTCGGGCCTCAGTTTACTCAGCTGTAAAATGGGGTGGTGTGTCCTGGCCCTGAAGCCTGGCTCTCCCGTGACAAGTCACTGTGTGACGCTGCCATCGCCAGGCAGAGTCCCAGGCGAGAGGAAGGAAGGGCAGGGTGCAGAGGCCATGGACCGCATCCAAGAAAGGTCCCAAGTGTCCCCACCACAGGTTCCATGGGCCTGAAGTGCCAGGCCGCCCCATGAGGCGCAGACTGAATGACGGGCCCACTGCAGGGGAGCCCCGCGGGCAGCTTGGCCCGGCACGGGGACTGGCCTTCTCCCCCGGAGCTAATTCAAGGAAGACGACTTGTCATTTCATTGCAGTAACCGCGGGTGCTTCTGAGCGTGCCGAACCCGGTGGGGCCCCCTGGCCCGTGTCAGGCCTGACTCTGCATGTTACAGGTGGGGAAACTGAGGCTCAGGAAGGCTCAGTGACTCCGCTCCTCGGCGGCGATGCCATTTCACACCAGGAGAGAAGCTCAGCCAACGCTTTCAGCACTCACACCCCGAGCAAAGCGAGGGACGCTCGGAGCGAGAGTGGCATCCTCCGCTCAGGCAGAGCGACGTGTGAGTGCCCCGGCCCTTCCTGCCACCTCACCTTCCGTTTAGACAGGGGCGGCCTCAGACCAGGTGACCGTCCCGGCACCCGTGTCTCCCGGGCAGTGCCAGCCAGGCCTCCGGGCCCCCCGTGTGCAGAGGCCGAGCCCACTCCTGCTCCAGGAGCACGGGCCTGAGCACGTCACCGCGCATCCTGAGCCAGGGGAGCTGGCAGGGAGCCCAGGCCTCGCGCACACAGGTGGGCACAGCACACCTGCAAGCCCCCTGTGGGCCCAGGGTTCGGGACTGGAGGCTCTTAGCTGTGACCTTAGCATAATCTGCCGCTGTCAATTCCAGGGCCTGGGCACGCACCCCAACTTATCCAGGGCCTGGGCACGCCGAAGGGCTCACCCCGTGGGCTAAAGGCCATTCCTCCCACTTCATATGAAATGTCACAGACCAGGAGACAAGACACAGAGGTAAGTAACTACAATTCTGCCCCGAGACACTAAGGCACGCTTTCTGGAGCCCCCAGACTCCCAGGGGAAGGGGTGTGGGATGGGAGGGGGACGGGGCTACTGGCAGTTGTGGGTGGAGCTGAGCCGGGCAGCCCGCCCTGCGCCCGGGATAAGGCAGGGCCAGAGCTGGGAACCTCTGCTGCGTCCTCAGGAGAGCAGGCGCTCCAGCGTTCTCCAGCCCTGACCCAGGGCGGACCAGCTGCCCCTCTGAGAACAGGAGGATGGGTCGTAGAAGGAGGCTGCCCGGCCCCAGGTGGATCCCACCACCCTGAGCAGCCCCGCAGCCCTGCCCACACCAGGCACCCACAGCAGCCGCATCCATCAGCGCGGACAGCGTGATTAGGTTATAAAGTCATAACTGCGGCCGTGGTGTGTCTGCTGCAAATTACATCAGCATGCTAATGCCTTTTTAATGGCCTCTAACGACGAAATGAGGAATAATGGGATTTACCTGACAGCTACACGGCCATTAACAAAGCGTAGGCATGACCAGTGCTCCCACAAAACCCAGACTCCCTTAGAGCTACGGCCGCTCCTCCGCTGGGGACCGACTCCGCCAGGACAGCTCCACCCGCCAGCCCCCGGCCAGCGGTCCCTGCCGGGCTTCCCAGGGGCCGCCGCCCTCAGGGCCTGGCCAGGTAACGCACAGGGCCACTTGCAGAACGCCGGAGGAGCCACGCTAAGCACACACCAGCACGCATGTATGCACAGGACACCATGTGCGCTCACACGGATGATAACAAAAGGCCCTGGTGCAGTGCAGACATGGCCTGGCCACGACCAGGTCTCAGAGAAGTCTTTGGACCAAGAGCCCAGCTGTCAGCTCTGGGACAAGCATGCCACCAGCCAGGAGACCCGAGTGTGTTCACAGGTTCTGAGACCACAGAGGGGCGGGGTGTCGGCCTGGCTCTGCAGTAAGTAGAAGCCCCAGTCTCCCCAGCAGGGAGAGACGAGGGTGCTGTTCCCAAGCTCTGTCTGCCACTGAGCAGCTAGCAAGCTCAGCCCCTCCTGAGGGGGCCCTCCCGCTCGGGCTCTGGGCATGGGGCCAGGAGCCAACCTGACACCGGGAAGGGGCAGGAGGACAGGGAGACAGGAGGGCCAGCCACTCTCCACCGAAATGCTCTGGCACCTAGCCCCTCTGGGCCAGCTCCCACCACCCGAAGCCCTTCCTCCCCTCTTCCCCCCTTGAAGCCCCTCCCAGAGCCCTGGCAGCTGAAGGTCCTGCACTTGACTGAGAGCTGTGAGAGGCTGAGGGGACATCTGGCTGGGACGGGGAGAAGGACCGGCATTGTGTGAGGTCACCTCGCCCGCCCTGCCCAGGAAGGAATGTGGGCAAGGCCGCAGGCAGCAGAGCCCGAGGGGCCAGATGGGAAGAGAACCCTGGTGTCCAGGCACCAAGCCCACCCCACCTTGAACTGGTCCGGTTCTCTCTGGGTGCCAGAAGCCAGTTCCAGCATGTCATAATTACAAGAGTCTCATCAAAAGGTTGATGGAACTTGGGGACTCAACAAGGGCTGAGTCACATATGTTATCCCTGTTGGAATGGCTAAAGGCATTTCCCCCAAACCTGAATGGAATGATTGTTTACTGTCAGACAGCTCAGGGCATCGTAATCTATATCTTATTGCCTCTTATTGGCTAAATACCTGAATAGCCATAAGCTATTCCCCAATCGGACAATGCTTCTGTAGGAAATCCTACCCTTTGAAGTGTATATCTCCACCTTGCCTTAGGACAAATTGTGTTAATAAAAAGCAAGGGTCCTGAGACAAAGAGAATTTATCTCCTTCAGCTGAAGCTCCTCTGACCCCCAATTCCTTTCAAATTTATCATCAGGACTGGAGGCTCTTAGCATACTTAATCTATGCACAGCCTTTCTCCAGATTGCTGTACCCTTCTTAATGCCGGAACAAGAACCACGGCATCTGGAGAAGGAGGGATCTCCCGCCATCCTGCAGCACCAGTGCGGACACAGACAGAGGGTCTCCTGTCAAAGACCCTCCATGCTGGGTGGGAGCCTGCCTCTGGCATGGCCTCTCTCGGGAGCAGTGTTCCCTCAGGGCCTGTGGGGTTGGTGCCCCCACTTCCTCAGCATATGCTGTGTCTCAGCTGTGCTCCACCCACAGCCCCCGGTCCCCAGCCTGGCTGCCAGTCCCAGGCGGACACAGGCCGGGGGTGAGCCACAGGGCTCATGGGGCTCCCACCCGACAGCCACTGGGGAGATCAGACAGAGGCCCATGCTTTGCCATGAGGGCAGGTGTTCCAGGTGCTTCTGTGAGGGCTGCTGGGCTCCTAACCAGCCCTGTTCACAGCCTCCTGAGCCTGTGGGCAGCCCTGTCCCAAGCAGACCTGGGACCTCCACCCCCGCTGGTCACATGAGACAGGCAGAGACAGCGGGGAGAGGAGGGCAGAGATCTTGGCATGAGGTGGAGGATGCCGAGAGCAGAGAGGGCATGTCCTGGCATTTCTGGGCCACCTCTGGGAAACAGAGGTTGTGCAGCCTCCCTCCCTTTGCTTCTGCCCGAAGGGGATCACACCGGAAGCACCTCTGTCTGCTGGGACAGCTGCTGTCCACCAGCCTGTTCTGCTGTGGAGAGGGAGCTGCTGGCGGGCCCTGTAGGTTGAGACTCAGTTCTGCCCTTGCCCTCACCTGTGTCCCTGCGCCCATCTGCCACAGGCCCACTGCAGCCACCTCACACCAGACCCTCCGCCCCGTCTCACTGGATTCTTGCAAGCGCTCCACCTTATGCTCCTGTCCTGTCCGAGTCTTGTAGCTACTCTTCCTCATCACCAGCGCACAGTCCGCCTTCTTTTCCTCCATCAGCACTCCTCACCTGCACAGCCCACCTGTGCACCAGGTGTGTGGGCCAGGTGTGTGTGCCAGGTGTGTGCACCAGGTGTGTGGGCCAAGTGTGTGGGCCAGGAGTGTGGACCAGGTATGTGGACCAGGTGTGTGCACCCAGGTGTGTGGGCCAGGTGTGTGTGCCCAGGTGTGTGGACAGGTGTGTGAACGAGGTGTGTGGGCCAGGTGTGTGGGTCAGGAGTGTGCACCAGGTATGTGGGCCAGGAGTGTGCACCAGGTGTGTGCACCCAGGTGTGTGGGCCAGGTGTGTGGACCAGGTGTGAGGACCAGGTGTGTGGGCCAGGTGTGTGGGTCAGGAGTGTGGGCCAGGTGTGTGGACCAGGTGTGTGGGTCAGGAGTGTGCACCAGGTATGTGGGCCAGGAGTGTGCACCAGGTGTGTGCACCCAGGTGTGTGGGCCAGGAGTGTGGACCAGGTGTGTGCGCCCAGGTGTGTGGGCCAGGTGTGTGGACCAGGTGTGTGAACCAGGTGTGTGGGTCAGGAGTGTGCACCAGGTATGTGGGCCAGGAGTGTGCACCAGGTGTGTGCACCCAGGTGTGTGGACCAGGAGTGTGGACCAGGTGTTTATGCCCAGGTGTGTGGGCCAGGTGTGTGGGTCAGGAGTGTGGGCCAGGTGTGTGGACCAGGTGTGTGGGTCAGGAGTGTGCACCAGGTATGTGGGCCAGGAGTGTGCACCAGGTGTGTGCACCCAGGTGTGTGGGCCAGGTGTGTGGACCAGGTGTGTGAACCATGTGTGTGGGTCAGGAGTGTGCACCAGGTATTGTGGGCCAGGAGTGTGCACCAGGTGTGTGCACCCAGGTGTGTGGACCAGGTGTGTACACCCAGGTGTGTGGACCAGGAGTGTGGACCAGGTGTTTATGCCCAGGTGTGTGGGCCAGGTGTGTGGGTCAGGAGTGTGCACCAGGTATGTGGGCCAGGAGTGTGCACCAGGTGTGTGCACCCAGGTGTGTGGGCCAGGTGTGTGGACCAGGTGTGTGCACCCAGGTGTGTGTGCCAGGAGTGTGGACCAGGTGTTTATGCCCAGGTGTGTGGGCCAGGTGTGTGGGTCAGGAGTGTGGGCCAGGTGTGTGAACCAGGTGTGTGGGTCAGGAGTGTGCACCAGGTATGTGGGCCAGGAGTGTGCACCAGGTGTGTGCACCCAGGTGTGTGGGCCAGGTGTGTGGACCAGGTGTGTGGACCAGGTGTGTGCACCCAGGTGTGTGGACCAGGAGTGTGGACCAGGTGTTTATGCCCAGGTGTGTGGGCCAGGTGTGTGGGTCAGGAGTGTGGACCAGGTGTGTGAACCAGGTGTGTGGGTCAGGAATGTGCACCAGGTATGTGGGCCAGGAGTGTGCACCAGGTGTGTGCACCCAGGTGTGTGGGCCAGGTGTGTGGACCAGGTGTGTGGGCCAAGTGTGTGGGCCAGGAGTGTGGACCAGGTGTGTGCGCCCAGGTGTGTGGGTCAGGAGTGTGCACCAGGTATGTGGGCCAGGAGTGTGCACCAGGTGTGTGGGCCAGGTCTGTGGGCCAGGTGTGTGGACCAGGTGTGTGGACCAGGTGTGTGCACCCAGGTGTGTGGAACAGGAGTGTGGACCAGGTGTTTATTCCCAGGTGTGTGGGCCAGGTGTGTGGGTCAGGAGTGTGGGCCAGGTGTGTGGGCCAGGTGTATGGGTCAGGAGTGTGCACCAGGTATGTGGGCCAGGAGTGTGCACCAGGTATGTGGGCCAGGTGTGTGGGCCAGGTGTGTGGACCAGGTGTGTGCACCCAGGTGTGTGGACCAGGAGTGTGGACCAGGTGTTTATGCCCAGGTGTGTGGGCCAGGTGTGTGAACCAGGTGTGTGGGTCAGGAGTGTGCACCAGGTATGTGGGCCAGGAGTGTGCACCAGGTGTGTGCACCCAGGTGTGTGGGCCAGGTATGTGGACCAGGTGTGTGAACCAGGTGTGTGGGTCAGGAGTGTGCACCAGGTATGTGGGCCAGGAGTGTGCACCAGGTGTGTGCACCCAGGTGTGTGGGCCAGGTGTGTGGACCAGGTGTGTGGACCAGGTGTGTGCACCCAGGTGTGTGGACCAGGAGTGTGGACCAGGTGTTTATGCCCAGGTGTGTGGGCCAGGTGTGTGGGTCAGGAGTGTGGGCCAGGTGTGTGAACCAGGTGTGTGGGTCAGGAGTGTGCACCAGGTATGTGGGCCAGGAGTGTGCACCAGGTGTGTGCACCCAGGTGTGTGGGCCAGGTGTGTGGACCAGGTGTGTGGACCAGGTGTGTGGGCCAAGTGTGTGGGCCAGGAGTGTGGACCAGGTGTGTGCGCCCAGGTGTGTGGGCCAGGTGTGTGTGCCAGGAGTGTGGGCCAGGTGTGTGCGCCCAGGTGTGTGGGCCAGGTGTGTGTGCCAGAAGTGTGGGCCAGGTGTGTGAACCAGGTGTGTGGGTCAGGAGTGTGCACCAGGTATGTGGGCCAGGAGTGTGGGCCAGGTATGGGGCCAGGAGTGTGGGCCAGGTGTATGGGCCAGGTGTGTGAACCAGGTGTGTGGGTCAGGAGTGTGCACCAGGTATGTGGGCTAAGGAGTGTGCGCCCAGGTGTGTGGGCCAGGTGTGTGAACCAGGTGTGTGGGTCAGGAGTGTGCACCAGGTATGTGGGCTAAGGAGTGTGCGCCCAGGTGTGTGGGCCAGGTGTGTGAACCAGGTGTGTGGGTCAGGAGTGTGCACCAGGTATGTGGGCCAGGAGTGTGGGCCAGGTATGTGGGCCAGGTGTGTGGGCCAAGTATGTGGGCCAGGTGTGTGGGCCAGGTGTGTGGGCCAGGTGTATGAACCAGGTGTGTGGGTCAGGAGTGTGCACCAGGTATGTGGACCAGGTGTGTGCACCCAGGTGTGTTGGCCAGGAGTGTGGGCCAGGTGTATGGGCCAGGTGTGTGAACCAGGAGTGTAGGTCAGGAGTGTGCACCAGGTATGTGGGCCAGGAGTGTGGGCCAGGTATGTGGGCCAGGTGTGTGGGCCAGGTGTGTGGGCCAGGTGTGTGAACCAGGTGTGTGGGTCAGGAGTGTGCACCAGGTATGTGGACCAGGTGTGTGCACCCAGGTGTGTGGACCAGGTGTGTGGACCAGGTGTTTGTGCCCAGGTATGTGAACCAGGTGTGTGGGCCAGGTGTGTAGGCCAGGTGTGTGAACCAGGTATGTGGGCCAGAAGTGTGCACCAGGTATGTGGACCAGGTGTGTGCACCCAGGTGTGTGGACCAGGTGTTTGTGCCCAGGTGTGTGGGCCAGGTGTGTGGGCCAGGTGTGTGCGCCCTGATGAATGAGCACAGGCAGCTTGCCGGCTTACTGTGGCTCTGGGCCCAGCTGTGCGCTCTGCACTCAGAATGCTCACTGCGAGGTCCTGTTGCCCGGCACCGGGGGAACACTGCCTGTCTGCTGCCTGTCCTCCGCTCTCCTCTTCCAGAAGCTTCTGGCCCCAGGCTGGGGAGGTGCTTCTCCACCACCCTTGCCCAGGCAGTGGTAGGTGTGCAGGGCAGTGTTGCCCCGGCCCAGCGTAGCACAAGGCCAGGCCACAGCGGCACTCAGGAAACACCTGGCCACAGGGAGCCTGCGTGTCCGCGGCCCACAGTGAACTCTGTGTCACGTCCCAGCAGCGGGAGCTCAGCTCAGCGTCGCCTCTAGTCCGCAGCGGCGCCTGCACCGCTGCCATGAACACTGCCTGTCCCCGCTCTCGGAGCTGGGCCGCTGCGGCACCTGCGCTGGAGACCCCATCACGCTGTCTTTACTCGGTGCTTGTCTGTCTTCAATGCTCCACCCAGTGCCTCTGAAGTGTGGCAGGCCCTGCCTCCTGCAGGCCAAGGTGCTGGCAGAGGATTCGCTGATGCGTGCCACCCTGAGGCTCCACCTCGCATGCAGGGGGAGGGGAGGGCAGAGGAGCGCTGGGAGCCTCGGGGGGTCTAGGAGCCACAGGCTAGAGCCACGCCCGCTGGCCCGCTGGTGCGGGTTCTAACTCTTATACCCACACCCTTCACGCTCCTCTAATAACTCACAGCCCAGGGCTCCCCTTCCTACTTCCTGAGGCAGCTTCTGCAGGGAGAGTAACAGGGGCCACAGCACACAGGGCTCTCCCTCCAAACCAGCTCATGTGACAGAGCCCGAGAACAGAACCCGAGAACCACGCCCGCACTCACTCGGTGTCTGCGAGGACGCCCGTGGGCACCTGGAGCAGGCCTGCGACGTCCGCCAGCAGCTGCCTCCCCTTCTCCAGGCTCAGGGGGCTGTGGAGAGAGACGGGCAGCGTCACACACGGACCTGACTGCAATCCCCGAGGAGCTGAGCCCTCACCGCCCTGCCTCCTGTCCCAGGGAGCGGCCCCAGCCCAGGCAGGGGCTCCAGCAGCCACAACACGCCAGCTGGTTCCCCGCAGCCAGCCGGACAGTCCACGCGGGGCTGTGAGGGGCGTGAGGGCCTGGACAGCAACGGGCTCATCAAGCCTCAATGCAAACAGGGTCCAGAGGAAAAGGGGGACGAGAGAGGGGACGGACCATGTTTTTAAAAAGCAGACACGTTTTTATTTCATTTATTTATTTTAATCTTTTAAATTTTCATTTTCGAAAATCTTTATTGTTGAAAGTTACATAGTTCCTCCTTTTCACCCATTAACTTCTTCAGCCCATTCTAGTCCCCCGCCCGCAGCACCCACTGTCTGTGTCCACGGGTGATGCATGCATGCACACAAGCTCACTGCAATCTCTTCCCGCCCACCCTGCTCCGCCTTCCTGCTGAGGTTCAAGTTTGTCCCATGCTTCTGTGTTTCTGGGTCTATTGTTGTTCATCAGTTTATTTTGTTACTTAGATTCCACATATGAGTGAGACCTGTGATACTTGTCTTTCTCTGACTGGCTTAGTTTACTTAGCATAATGCTCTCCTGGTCCCTCCGTGCTGTTGCAAATGGTAAGGGTTCCTTCCTTTTTTATGGCAGCGTATATTCCATCATGTAGATGTACCACAGTTTTCTGATCCAGCCATCTGCTGATGGGCACTGGGGCTGTTTCCATATCTTAGCTATGGTAAATTGTGCTGCTGTGAACATAGGGGGCATACATCCTTTCTGATCAGTTCTTCGGGTTTCTTGGGATATATTCCTGGAGTGGGATCACTGGGTCAAATGGGAGTTCCATTTTTAATTTTGTGAGGAAACTCCATCCTGTTCTCCACAGTGGCTGCACCAGTCTGTGTTCCCACCAGCAGTGCACGAGGGTTCCTTTTTCTCTGCATCTCGCCAACACTTGTCTTTTATATATTTGTAGATGACAGCCATTCTGACAGGTGTGAGGTGACACCTCATTGCTGTTTTGATTTGCATCTCTCTGGTGAACTTTAAGCATTTTTTCATGTCTCTTGGCATCTGTGTGTCCTCTTTGGAGAAGTTTCTATTTAGATCCTCTGCCCATTTTTCATTGATTATTTGTCTTCCTTTGTTAAGTTGTATGAGTTCCCTATATTTTTTGGAGAGTAACCTTATTGGATGTATAACTGGCATGCAGTGGGCTTTCTTATTCTTTTATTGACTAGAGGCCCAGTGTACAAAATTCATACATGGGGGTCCCCCCCACCCCAGCCCAGGCTGCATCCTCTCCAAGAACCCTTTGGGTGTGTCCAACTGCCAATTTTGGCCCAATCCCTAGGATGGGGCCGAAACAGGCAGTCGGACATCCCTCTCACAATCTAGGACTGCTGGCTCCTAACTGCTCACCTGCTTGCCTGCCTGATTGCCCCTAACTGCCCGCCCCGCCCCCGCCCCCCCACTGGCCTGGTCTCCCCCAACTGCACCCCTGCTGGCCTGGTCGCCCCACGCAGCCTGCTGGTCAGTCATTTCATCATCCCTCGCTAACACCCTCTCCCAGCCTGGTCGTCCCCTGCAGCCTACTGATCTGTTGTTATTGTGAGGGTGTTGCGAGCAATGTGGTATTACCCTTTTATTGGTATAGGTGGTTTCTTTGGCGGTGCAGACGCTTTATTTTTTTTTTTTAATCAATCTTTATTGTTCATATTGTTACAAAGGTTCCTCATTTCTTCCCCCCTCCACCAGGTTCCCACCCCACCCTCCGCCCCCTCCCCATCCCCCATTGTCCTCATCCATAGGTGCAGTTTATGTTCAGTCTCTTCCTCCCTCCCTTTACCCGATAGTAAATCCCTTTTCAGATAGTAAATCTGTTACTTAGCATTTTCTCATATCAATAATACCTCCACATGCCCAATGATACACTTCACACAAAAGACATTTCCAAATAGGTCAACCAGCCTCATCCAGGCCCCACCCAAGGCACTCACAGATCAACACCCCAGCGCTATACTAACTCAACACATCCAGATCTAAGCCTTCATCACTTGATTCAGCAGACCCTCAAGTTCCCGCAAAAGTTTCCAGCCATGTCTGAGAGGCAGCCATGGGCAGGGACAGGCGAGGAGCGAGCTGTTTCGGGCCTGGCTGCTCCGGGCCTGGCCTCTGTTGCTCTGGTTCGTTCCACAACCAGCTGCTCCGGGTCTGGTCACTGCCGTCCCAACCTAGTTGCTCTGGACTTGGCTGTTGCTGCTACAGGCCTGGCCGCACCCGACGCGGCCGCTCCGGGCCTGGCCGCTCCCAGCCTGGCAGCTGGTGCTCCGGGCCTGGCCGCTCACAGCCTGGCAGCCGCTTCTCCAGGCCTGGCCACTAATAGCCTGGCAGCCACTGCTCCGGGCCTGGCTGTACCAGACCCGGCTGCTCCGGGCCTGGCTGCTCCCAGCCTGGCAGCTGCTGCTCTGGGCCTGGCCGCTCCTAGCCTGGCAGCCGCTGCTCCGGGCCTGGCCGCACCAGACCCGGCTGCTCCGGGCCTGGCCGCTCCTAGCCTGGCAGCCGCTGCTCCGGGCCTGGCCGCACCAGACCCGGCTGCTCCGGGCCTGGCCGCTCCTAGCCTGGCAGCCGCTGCTCCGGTCCCGGCCGCTCCGGGCCTGGCCGCTCCCAGCCTGGCAGCTGCTGCTCCGGGCCTGGCCGCTCACAGCCTGGCAGCCGCTTCTCCAGGCCTGGCCACTAACAGCCTGGCAGCCACTGCTCCAGGCCTGGCTGTACCAGACCCGGCTGTTCTGGGCCTGGCCACTCCCAGCCTGGCAGCTGCTGCTCCAGGCCTGGCCGCTCCCAGCCTGGCAGCCACTGCTCCTGGCCTGGCCGCACCAGACCTGGCTGCTCCGGGCCTGGCCGCTCCCAGCCTGGCAGCCGCTGCTCCAGGCCTGGCCACACCAGACCCGGCTGCTCTGGGCCTGGCCGCTCCCAGCCTGGCAGCTGCTGCTCCGGGCCTGGCCACACCAGACCCGGCTGCTCCGGGCCTGGCCACTCCCAGCCTGGCAGCTGTTGCTCTGGGCCTGGCCGCTCCCAGCCTGGCAGCCGCTGCTCTGGGCCTGGCTGCACCAGACCCGGCTGCTCTGGGCCTGGCCGTTCCCAGCCTGGCAGCCGCTGCTCCAGGCCTGGCCACACCAGACCCGGCTGCTCCGGGCCTGGCTGCTCCCAGCCTGGCAGCTGCTGCTCTGGGCCTGGCCGCTCCTAGCCTGGCAGCCGCTGCTCTGGGCCTGGCCGCACCAGACCTGGCTGCTCCGGGCCTGGCCGCTCCTAGCCTGGCAGCCGCTGCTCTGGGCCTGGCCGCACCCGAACCGGCTGCTCCGAGCCTGGCCGCTCCCAGCCTGGATGCTCCGTGCTTGGCTACTGCTGTTCTGGGCCTGGCTGCTCCCAACCCTGCTGCTCTGGGCCCGGCTTCTCCGGGCCCAGCCACTCCGTGTCTGGGTGTTCCTGGACTGGCCACCCTGGGCTTGGCCGCCTCTGCCTCAGGCCTGGCTGCCACTGCCCCAGGTCTGGCTGCTCCAGTGCTGGCCGTTGATGCTCTTGTTCTGGCTTCTGCTGCTCTGGGGCCTGGCCACTGCTGCTCTGGGCCCAGCTGCCTTGTGCCTGACCACTCTAGGCCTGGTCGCCGCTGTTCCAACATTCTGTCCCTATTTTCTTTTTTTTTCTTTTTTTTTTTTTTTAAAAAAAAAACAACAACGCATTTATGTTGCAATGTTGGCTGGTGAGTTGAGTTCTGACTTAGTCTTTGATTTTTCAAGATCTTCTTTGTATTCTTTCTTAAGTAATTTTACTATCATTTGCTCTCACTTGATTTCTTCACATTGAGAACTTCTTTGGTTTCTTCCTCCTTGTCCTGGGAGCTCAGCAGGTTGGCCTGTGGCACCCCTTTGTTCTCCGCAGGCTTCTGCGCTGCTTCAGCCTGTTACCGGGGTCAGCGCCGCCCAGGAAGCAGCCCCCGTCCTTGGCTCCATTGCCCGCGCTCAGCAGTCGAAGGCTCAGGGGCACCCCCCCCCCTGGGGGCCCCGTCGCCCGGCTCCTTGCTGGCGCCCGGCTGGCGGGTGTCCGGCAGGGGCTCCTGCTCCTCGTCGCGTTCCTCCAGTCTGGAGCTTTCTTTCTCCCTCCCACTAGGGGAGTCCAGGATCAGAGTCAACAGACTGTCCTCTGCGCGCAGTGTGCGCGACTCCGGGGGCTCGGCCTTTTGCCGCGCTCCCAGGACTCCACCTCACAGCCCTGTCTCCCCCTGCCCTAGCCTGGGTCCCCAGGGACTGGCCCAGACCTGGAGTTCGGGGCGGTCTGGACTGAGGCTCAGCGCCGCCGCCGGAGGCTTTGTTTCTTCGGGCTAGGGTAATCCAGCATCAGAATCAACATTCAGTCCTCTGCGCACAATGTGCGCGCGACTCCGGGGGCCCCGCCTTTCGCCGTCCCCCGGGATTCCGCCTCACAGCCCCGTCTCCCCCTGCCGGAGCCTGGGTCCCCAGGGTCTGGCCCATAACTTGGGGCTCAGCGCTGCCGGTTCGGGGGTTCAGCCCAGGCTGGGGGTTCTATTTCCTTCCTGCTAGGGAACGCCAGGCAGCACCCAGCCCTCTCCTCCTCTCCGGCTGCGACCTCTCCGCGCGCATGCGTGCGAGCGCGCAGCATGTCTCCGTACCTTAGGCTTTTTTTCAGCTCCTCTGATTTTCCTTCTGGTTTTCTCCCTCCTTCCTATTGTAGAGTTTTCAGTCAGTCGACTACCTGTAGCTCTGGGTAATGTCTACTCTACATTTTAGTTGTATTCCATTGAAATTGTTGTGAGCTGCTGCGGCTAGGTGTCTACCCAAGCAGCCATCTTGGATCCTTTTTCTGCAGACGCTTTTTATTGCGTGTGGTCCCATTTGCTTATTTTCTCCTCAGTTCCCGTTGTCCTAGGAGCTGTACCGTAAGCACACTGCTGCGACATGTCTGAGATTTTGCTGCCTGTGGCTTCCTCTAGGACTTGGATGGTTTCACATCTTACACTGCAGTCTTTTATCCATCTTGAGTTTATTCTTGTGACTGATGTACGTTGGGGTCTAGTTTTGTTTTTTTTTCATGTGCCTGTCCAACCTCCCAAAGCCACTTATTGGAGAGACAGTCTGCTCCAATGCATGCTCTCATCTCCTTCGACAAATGTTAACTGAGCAGAGGGGCTTGGTCCGTTTCTGGAAGCAGCCCCAGTTCAAATGGACTCACCTAGGTCTTCCAATCACACGTGGCCTGGGCAGTGCTGGCAGTGTGGCCTGGAAGACACAGGCAACTAGGTCATTGTGTAATCACTGGCGCTCACAGGACACGTCGGAAACAGACGGAGCCACGCGTCTGCACTCACGTTTAGGGGTCACAGACAGTACATCATCGCCGAGGGCAAGCTTGTGTTGGGGGGACTGCACTGTGCCACCCAGGGCTCCGTGCTGACAGCACGGCCCAGGCCTGGGCAGGCTCACAGTTTGTCCAGGAGCCCAGAAGGGCCCTGGCCCCATCCCCGGTCCTCTCGGTGAGAGGAGCTCCGGACAGACAGACAAGAGCAGGGCAGGAGGCCCTCTCCACACCTCTCTTCTTTACACCAAGCCCTCGGGCCTCCAGGATGTTCTTCCGTGAGGGCAGAAAGGAAGGGTGGGGGACGCAGGTCTGACCTGGGCCTGCGATCCAGGCTGCTCGCCCACCATCCTGCTTCCCCAGCAGCGAGTGACCCTCAGGGCCGGGGCCTCAGAGAGGGGCAGGCGGTATCCGAACCCACCCCAGCGCAGGCCTCCAGCCCCTGGACGCAATTACACAGTGTGCGCCTGTGGTTTAGAAGTGTGCCCTTTGACCTCGTCCCCCTGGACATCCCTCGGAGCTGCCTAGCCCCCACCCCGGGAGGTGAGACG
This sequence comes from Pipistrellus hanaki, assembly GCF_964339955.1. Taxonomy (NCBI): domain Eukaryota; kingdom Metazoa; phylum Chordata; class Mammalia; order Chiroptera; family Vespertilionidae; genus Pipistrellus; species Pipistrellus hanaki. The sequence continues at coordinate 72,837,486 of NC_140512.1, forward strand.
CTGACAGGAAAGGAGTGCCGCTGGGACCCTGGTTCTCCTCACTCGCTGTCCGTCCACCGGGGCTGCGGGGCTGAATTTTGTCCGGTAGCCGGCAGTGCCCAGGATGTTTGGTCTCAACGAAGCTGCTGGACGGCCATGTGCTGGCCACACCCGGGCACAGGACAGGCACAGGGACACCTGAGGGCGTGTCCATCAGAGGCAGCAGGGAGCTCCTGTCAGAACCTCAGTCACAGAGAGCCGCTGGGACACGGTGACAGTGTGGGAAGGGCGGGGCCTGTCCGGGGACGGGGTGACAGTGTGGGCGGGGCCTGTCCGGGGACGGGGTGACAGTGTGGGCGGGGTCTGTCCGGGGACGGGGTGACAGTGTGGGAAGGATCTGTCCGGGGATGGGGTGACAGTGTGGGCGGGGCCTGTCCGGGGACGGGGTGACAGTGTGGGAAGGGTCTGTCCGGGGACGGGGTGACAGTGTGGGCGGGGCCTGTCCGGGGACGGGGTGACAGTGTGGGAAGGGCCTGGCTGGGGACGGGGTGACAGTGTGGGAAGGGCCTGTCCGGGGTCGGGGTGACAGTGTGGGAAGGGCGGGGCCTGTCCGGGGACGGGGTGACAGTGTGGGTGGGGTCTGTCCGGGGACGGGGTGACAGTGTGGGAAGGGCGGGGCCTGTCCGGTGACAAGTGACAGTGTGGGAAGGGCCTGGCTGGGGACGGGTGACAGTCACATGGGAAGGGCTGTGGTCCTGCTCACATTCGCTCCCGGGTGGTGGCTGTCACTCTTGGGACTATGCCCCCTAAGGCCGGCGACCGGGAAGTGCTGGCAGCCAGGGACCAGGCTGATGAGGCTGACAGGCCGGGCCACCCTGACCTCGGCACTGACCTCCTTGGGAGGAGCCAGACTTAACCCGGTCAGCCTGCGGTGCCGGTCACCTCCCAGTCCGGCTGCTGTGTCCGGCTGCCGCCCGCTCACCGCCCGCTGCCGCCTCCGACTGCTCCCGCGGCCTCCGGTGTCTGGCCCCTGAGCACCTGGCCTTCCCGCCGGTCTGTCCCGGGGCCAGGCCTCCCTTCTCGGAGGTTTACACCAAGGGCCATCCATTCCGGCTCTCAGGGTGTCAGGACCCGGCCACACCGCCTCCCGCTGCCCCGCCCCACGCCCTCCACCCGCACGCCCCAGAGCAGCTCGCAGGGTCCCGGGGGCGCCCTGCCCGGGCCGCAGGGGCAGACAGGCGGCCGCTCCCGTCTCACGTGTGAGACTCCGCGGCTCCCGCCCGCCCTCTCGGGCACACGGAGGGCACGGCCCGCAGCCACAGCTGGGCACACGGTGGCTGTTCGGATGCCACGTCAGAAAGCAAATGAACTGCACATTCTGACATGGACACGGGCTGAGGACCTGCACAGACTGCACGCCTGACGGTGCCAGGGGCCCATGTGACTGAGTGGGCCCTCTGTGCAGCTCTGTCCTCAGCAGAGGCGTCTCCTCGTTACTGGGAGGTCAGGCCCTTCGTGTCCGACCTGCCTCCAGCCGCGACCTCTCCCTGCCACCTTCACCGGCGTCACCTTTAGGTCGTCGTGCGGAGGGGCGGGCCTGCCTTCTGCCGGCCTCCAGCACCCCCCCCCCCCCGGCTGTGGGGGGCGGAGCGGGGAGCGGGGAGCGGGGAGCGGGGACCAGTCCATCACAGGGCGAGCGGAGGTGCGCCTGCTGAGCCACGTCCCGCCATCTGAACATGGGTGGCCGCACATGCCGGAGATGACGTGACCGAGCTAGCAGTCACCTTCCTTCTCCTTTTCCGGGACGACTACACCCACACAGCCTGCAGAGCCGGAGTGGGCTTTTCGCGATGACAGCTCAGCTGTGGGGACGCGGGGAGGTCTGTGGGAGCGCCGGGAGCCCGGCCACCTGTTCCCCGACGGCACCAGGCCCCGGCTCCGCCCGGGAGCCAGGACGTGAGCACCGCCCCGGGACGTGTCTCTGCTGAGAGCAGCCCGAGAAGACCACGTGCAGGCAAGTGCTCGGTCCCAGGCGACACCAGGATGCTCCTCAGGGACATAGGCTGCGCCTGGGAAAGCGGCGGGCAGCCCTCCCCGCTGAGAACAACCCGGGAGCCGTGATCGCTCGCGACCGACACAGAAACACCTGGACAGGGGACACACACCTGCACATACACGCACACGCCTGTGTGCAGCCACACAGATGTTGTTTCCTTTCAAGCACCTCTGTCAGCACGTGAGAAAACAATGTTTGTAAAAGCTGAACGTCAAATGCCAGCTTCGCCCTGAGGCGCCCGGACGGGGCTGCCGCTGGTGGGCACACCACGTTTGGGGTCCCGGTCCCAACTTGAGGGTGGGTGTGCTGCCGGGCACCGGGTGGTCTCAGGACCGCTCTGTGGGACAGGACGAGCTCGGTGACGGATCGATGGAGCCAGCCCCCCGCGGACCCCACCCTCCACCCGGGGCGCGCCAAGCCCCGGCCTCCTCCCCCAGCGCCCGCCAGCTGGCCTGAGCACAGGGCCCTCACCCGCGGGGACCTGCCCTCGAGCTCGGGTTCTGGTTCCGGTCCGCCGGGTTAGAGCCTCCCCCGGGCGGGCCAGGCCGGGGCTGCACTCACTCGCTCTCCGTCACGATGTAGCCGTAGGCCTCCTCCTCCTCGGGGAACTTGACCTCCAGCCGCAGGCCGGGGCCGGGGTCCTCCTGCTCCTGCGAGGCCCCGGGGACCCAGCGCGGGGACTGCCCGAGCCCCCGGGCCCTGGGCTCCGGGCGCGGCCTCCCCGGCAGCTCCGAGGAGTAGGTCCGGCTCTTCACGTTCTCCACCCCGGCGGCGGCCTCCTCCGAAGACCAGGCCGCGGGGCCCTCCGCCTGCTCGTCCCCGGGGCTGCGGCTCGCAGGACCGGCCTGGTGGGAAGGAAGCCACGTGAGGGGACAAGCAGGAGGAAGGCTGCCCGCTGGCCCACGGAGAGCGCTGGGAGGTCACCGGGAGGACGCAGGCCGCACAGCCTGTGCTGGAGCCACCTCCGGTGAGAAGTCCTCAGCGGGCGGAGGTGCGCGTGAGAATCGGTCATGACGTTCCTCTCTCCTCCTCCCTCCCCCCTCTCTCGTGCACACACACCCGCTAATCCTCAATGTGGGCCATCAGTACCGGCTGTCAGCATCTCTATGTTGAAAATAACCCATGGTGCCTGGCTGGTGTTGCTCTGTGGTTAGAGTGTCGGCCTGCGCACCCACAGCTTTGGGTTCAATTCCTAGTCTGGAAACATATGGAGGTTTTGGGTTCGATCCCGGAGGAACACAGGAATTTTTTATTTGCTCAATTTTAGTGACTTTAAGATCAAGCACCACACCGCTCACTCGGTGAAGGTGTGTCCCTGTCAGCGTCCCCATGAAGTGCACCTTGAAGGCCAGCACACGGGACACTCACATATGACGCAGTGGGATCACGTTACCACACACCCTGCCAGATGGGGAAACCCTAAGGATGTTAACCTTCTTCTTTGTAGTAACCATTTTCATATTTCTACAACCTGCCCATCCTATAGTAAAAGGGTAATATGCAAATAGACCGACCTGCAGAACAGCCAGGTGGGGTTGGGGTAGGCCGGCAAACCACCCACAGTCCCTCGCCCTGGCTGCCCCTCCAGTGGCCCCCAGGACAGGCGAGCTGGACCCCGCCAGTGCATGAATTCATGCCCCAGGCCTCTAGTGTTACTATCAATCTGAAAACGGGCATTAGCGTGTATTAAACACACACAATTTGCACGCACTGTCTACACTTCTCTCAGTTTGGGGGCCATGAGGTTTTTCATCCTTTCCTGAAAAAACAAACCAAAATGGCCTTTGTATTTCAGGAACATTCTCTGCCACGAACAGAACTGAGACCAGCACGGTCTGCTCAGCGAGGAGCGCGAGGGGCGCAAGGGGCGCGGGGAGCGCGGCCGTGCATCTTACCTCTCCGTACCCCTGAGCACCGCCCTGCCGCGCGCCGGTGCCTGTGAAGACAAGAGCATCGCCAAGTCCGGTCAGGAGCGGCCCGCGCGGCCGCCTGCACCGCCCTGAGCCCGCCCGCGCCGCCCCACGAGGAGCGCCTGCTTCGGCGTGGCACTGCGCCCGCGCCGGAGGAGAGGACCCAGCCACACGGTGAGTGTGGTCGCTCGCACAGCCCCCGCCCCCTGCCTGTGCCCATGTGCTCACACGGGGAGCACCGCCCTGAAAAGGGAACGCGGGGCGTCCGACCCAAACCGCCCCGAGGCCTCTTCCGGACAGGCAGACGCGGTGTTCCCGGTGGCCGTCCTTCTGTAAACTAGCATCCTGCCTGCAGTGCCCAGCACACCCTCGCACACCCTCCTGACACCCCAACCCTCCTAGACCCCGCCCTCAGAATGGGCGTCAGTCTGGGTGCCATGCCTCAGGCCTTGTCCCAGGGGAGTTCCAGCATCTTTTCATCTGCCATCGAGCGGTGTGTCCACTGCACACCAGCCTCCGTCCCAACCCCCACACACCTCACCCTCCACCCGTGCTTCTGGCACCTTCTTTGTGTGCCTGCTGTGTGCAGGACTGAGCTGCATGCTTCAGTGTGGCTCCAACGATTCTGAGAAGCAACCAGGCAGAGAGAAGGCCAGTTGTCAGGGAAGTCTGAGCCACCCGCAGGTCCAGCTGCTGTGTGTGTGTGTGTGTGCCTGAGTGTGTGCACATGTGTGGGTCTGTGTGTAAGTCATGTGTGTGGTTGTGAGTGTGTGTGCCGTGTGTGTTGGGAGTACCGGGGCCTCTGTCCTCTCCTGGGAGCAGAGGAAATGTGAGCTCAGGCAGACATCCTAAGGAACCCCTTTCACTTTCCTGTCCAACGTCTGACTTGCTCACTGACACGCAAGCCAAACAAAAGCACTTCCTGGCCACCAGGTTCTTCCGCTCCGCCCCGCAGCAGAGGAGCCCGCCCGGCGCGCTGCCTCCCAGCACGGCCGCTCTGCGCCCACTCTCGGGACGAAGGCCTGGGCCTTCCCGTCCATCGGTGAGTGCCAGGCACGGGCCCACCTCGCACTCCCACCCCGCCGTGGGCACGGTCCCCGGGCACGGCCTCCGAGCTGTCCGCCGGCGCCCGGGGCTCTCCTCCAGCTCCTGCGGGGCCTTCCCACGCGCCCTCCGCGTCCGTGGCATCGGCAGTCACGCCGGCCACCGCGTCCAGATCCGGAGTGCTCAGTGTCTCTGCAGAGGCCAGGGGCTCTCCTGGGTCCTCCAGGAAAGTCTGAGTCCGGGCTCCTAGAGGGCACACACAGCCAGACAGTGACGGCGTGGCCAAGCCCCGAGCGCCCTCCCTCCGACATAGGCACAGCTGGTGCACATAGACACATGCTGTTTGCTGAATCTGAATTCCATGTGACTCTCTGGTTACACAAGGCTCAGAGTCTGTAACAGTGAGAATGGATGCGGGACCCATGAAGGGCCTATGACCAGACTCATGGCCGAGAGGAGGAAGCAGGGCCTCGGATGGGACAGCCAGAATTATGTGCTGGGGGAGGAGCCTGAGCAGCTTCATGGCCCTGGAAATTCAGCGCCGACGGGACGCAAACCAAAGGGCCTCCAAGATTCCCACCGCTTCCAGGCAAAACGCCACCACTCAACTCCGCTCCGGTGGTGACACAGTCTCAACCACACACACGGTGCCCAGGGAGCCACAAAGCAACAGCCACATGAGAACCAGAAAAGCCGGACATGCAGTCCAGACAAAAGGAGTCGACATCAGGGGAACAGGGACAGCAGGAAGCTGCTAGGAACACGGCAGGGCAGCAGCACCCAGCAAGCCCAGTGAGAAACAGGCAGCTCTGGGGGTGACAGGGAGCCGCCCGCACAGGCTGGTGCGTGTGGATAGGCAACAAGAGGGTCTCTGGAGCCTGAAGGCAGGGGTACTGAGACCGGAGGAACATGAGCTTAGAGACTCCAGGCAACAGGAAGCTGCAACGAGAGCGGTGCACATGGCACTTACAGTCAAAATGCTGACAACAAAGGTGAGGACAGCTTTTTAAAATATATATATTTTTATTAATTTTTCAGAGAGGAAGGGAGAGGGAGAGAGAGATAGAAACACCCTGATGAGAGAGAATCATGGATCAGCTGCCTCCTGCAATCCCTTACTGGGATGGAGCTCACAACCCAGGCATGTGCCCTGACCGGAATCAAACCTGGGTCCTTTCAGTTCGTAGGCTGACGCTCTATCCAACGAGCCAAACCGGCCAGGGCGGTGAGGACAGTCTTAGCGGCAGAGATTATATGCACAGCAAAATGGTTGAGTGGGCGCTGACTTCTTAAGAAAAGTAGAGGTCACAGACATGTCAGTATCTCACAAGAATGACCTATTTGATATAATATATGCAATTTCATATTTGATAACACATATGTTAATTTGGAGAGGAAGACATATGCCAAATGAGTATTTTAAGTGTTCAAAGGAATAATGTTTAACTCAGAGGTCTATACCCAGCGAATATGTCCTTCAAATGTAAGATTGAAAGATACTTTCACATTATAAAAAAAAAGAGCTCCCCAGCCAGTGTGGCTCAGTGGTTGAGCATTGGACCTACGAATGAGGAGGTTACAGTTTGATGCCCGGTCAGGCATGTGCCCAGGTTACAGGCTCGGTCCCCAGTGTGGGGTGTGGAGGAGGCAGCTGATCAATGATTCTCTCTCATCATTGATGTTTCTCTCTCTTCCTCTCCCTTCCTCTCTAAAATCAATAATAAAAATATATATATTAAAAAATAGCTAAACTAATCACCACCATTATCACACCATTATCATCATTACCACGATCACACCATCATCACCACCATCATCACTATCACCACAACCATCATCACCATCATCACCCCCATCACCACCATCATCACTATCACCACAACCATCATCACCATCATCATCACCATCATCATCATCACTACCATCACCACCATCATCACCATCATCATCACTACCATCACCATCATCACCATTATCAACACAATTATCACTACAATCATCATTATCATCTTATCACCACTACCTCTATCACGATCTTCACCACCATCATTACTATCATCATTACCACCATCACCATCATCAACACAGTCATCACCACCATCATCGTCATTATCATCTTCATCATCACTACCTCTATCACCATCCTCACCATCATCATCATCGTGAGGAATTCACTGTGTTCCTTTTATAGAGCATATAGTTCATTTAATTTCTGGAGACCAATTCTCAGGTGTTTGCTGACTCAGATATATTCAGATGAGTTCATTATTTTATTCTGTCCTCATTGGGCCTCCACCTGGGAGCCACACCTAATCATGTGTCGGCTTCCTGTCTGTTTCACTGGGAACAACCCGGGCACAGTAAGATGTGTTCTCCGTGGCCTGACAGCTCAGTGATGTGCTGCTCACTGGCTAAGTGAGCGCTGAGCCCAGGCGCTGCCAACTGCGTCCTCACAGAACCCGCACCAGCCCCCTCTCCCTCATGACACAGACACTGCCCGGTGAGTGTTGGCGCTGATTATGTAACTCGGTTGGTGGCAGGCTTGGCACTCAACTGCTTTCTGAAGAATGTTTCCTTGAAATTCACATTAATGTGAGTACATGCTCAGCATGGTCACCAACAATGCCGGGGGTAGCTGGGCAGGTGCTGGTGGCAAATGCCAAACTGGAATATAAAGCTGTCCAGGTGGGCTACTGTGCATGGGATTGAAACCTGTCTCCAGTAAGGGAATGGGCTGAACCAGGAGAGCTCTGGGATTGGACTTAGAGAAACAGGTTCGGCACAGTGCCAGCTGCTAGTCTTTCTGTGAGTAGGAAAGTTCTAGAAGGTAGATGGCCCATGTGCATAGTTTATATACATCTGCCGCTAGGAACTCAATTTATGATCAAACCAAGTGTATTTTACCACAACATTTAAAAATTTTAATACAAAAGTGGACATGGCACTTTGAGTGGCCGGGGTCACGGGCTGGGCCTGCATGCTGCCCCCTAGTCAGGAGGATGGCGCGTGAGGCACTGACGGGGCCGGAGAGGGAGGGTGCAGAGCTGCCACTGCCCCAGCGGCCCTGCTTCACGCAAGGCCAGCCACACAGAGAGCCCAAGGGATGGACAGCCGCACGGTGGCGCTGGTCTTGGCAATTGTATGTAGTGTTCAGGTTCCGCGTGGCAGCCATCTATTACATATATGACTGGTAATCAGGAACAAATAATCGTTTATAAATCCTATTTCCCATAGTGCCTGGGTCACAAAATGACAGACTAACCGTTAGCAGGGAGCACTCCCGGGGGGTGACCCGGGACGCCAGGTCTGAAGCTGGGGAGCTGGACCCCACAATGTCTGTGTGCAGCACGGCCACGCTGCACTCACTGTGACCTTTGTCCCTCCCCTGCCTGCCTCTCCACGTCTTTGAGTTTTTCGTTGCTTTAAAGCCGGGTGGGAACCTCTTCCTGCCCAGCCACTGGATATTTACAGCATCGTTCTCAGCTACAGAATTGTTATCAGAAACGAGCCTGCTCCCTTCGGTCAAACACTTAATTAACTCACCCAATGCGTGGCGGGCCAGACCATGATCTCTTGGGCCTCATTGGGCCGAGGCAGACGTTCCCACCCTGCCCGAGGCCCTGAAGGGTCAGGTGTCTCTTCCCCCGGGGACACTGGCACACCCAGTGAGCCAGACCTGGCGTCGTCACACGGGAAGCAGTGGGCGGGGTTTCCCTGAGCTCCACCTGGGTCTGCGGGAGGCCAGGGTCATGGCCACGTGGCCGTTTCCACAGGCTCCGCCCCCCTGCTCCCAGGAGCCCTCTGGGGCCTCACCGCGCAGAGAGGCAGGTCACACCACCCGCCCCTCTGGCTTCCGGGCCCCCTCAGGTGACGTGAGGGACATAGTTTCCTGGAGAGGCTGTGTGCCCGTGCCTTCATAGGAATGCTGCCCCGGGGGAGGGGCGGGCGGGAAGGGGAGGGGGCTGTAAGGCCTGGACCCAAACTCAGGAGCGGTTGGTCTTTCCGTGTCTGTTTCCATTAAACACCGAAGGCCACCATCTATCCCTCCCTGGCTCACACCCAGGACGAGAGAGGGAGTCAGCACCAACTCCCGGACCTCGGTGAGCTCATTGGTGCCTCTGCGCCCCCTACAGGCTCAGCACAGCACTGCGCACAGTGCAGCCAGAGAAAGCTGGAATTTGAAGCTAAATGGGCACTGAAAACAGTAACGGACCAATTAGCCAGAGTTACAAGTATATTGTGTTCGCATCTGCCTTTTGGGCAGCTGGCTCTTAAGAACCCCCACAGGACCTCACGGGATCCCACGCTGGGCCAGCCACCATCCCACCCTCAGCGGCGCCTCCTCGGGGAAAGCGAGGCTGGGAAGACCCCATCGTTTGAGGTTGGCATGAAAAGCAGACGCGCCTTCTGGGTTCTGGGTGGGAGAGCCTGGCACCTGCCGGGCCCGGGATGCCAGTGCTGGGAGAGGCACGCAGCCGCTCCCAGGCGGACGGCCATCCCTGCGGGACGTCCTGGGAGGCAGGTCAGTGCAGCGGGGGCAGCCGGGGATCAGGCACCCGGCGGCCGAGGAGGAGGCTGCTCGGTGGAGTGCCGTCTGCTGGCGGGGGAAATGGGCGCAGCTGGCACCGCCTCCTGCTGAACACGAAGGGCTGGGTCCGCCGGCCGGCCAAGGGATAGGGGCTGTGCTGTCCTTGGCAGGCAGCGGTGCAATCAGAGGGGAGAGCTCTGCGAGAAAGGGCGCGAGCGAGCCAGTCTCTACAGCCAACCAATGACATAGAAACTGCAGGAGAGAGAGGAGGGGCAGGAGAAACCTGCAGATCAAGAGGGGGCACCCCGGCCGATTGCTCAGTGGTTAGCGCATCAGCCATACACCAAGGGTGAGGGTTCGATCCCTGCTCAGGGCACACGCTATACAAGCCACCCAATGATGGGTCAGTAAGGGGGACGACACCCAGACACTCTCCCTCCGTCTCTCTCCCTCCCCTTCTCCCTCTCCCTCTCCCTCGCACTCCCCTCTCCCTTCCTAACCCTCTCCCTCTCTCTCTCCCTCTCCCTCTCCCAAATTAACAATAACGATTTAAAACAATAAAAATAAAAGATGTAGCCACCAACTCAGTGGACCCTCTTTGTATCTTGGCTCAAAAGAACAGCTATAAAGGAAGTTATGACAGCAGAGAAATCGGGGCTGCGCTCTTCAAAGCTGTGCAAATGGCCGCGATGTCCTCGGAGGGACGGCTGGCCAGCGGCGGCCAGTCCGCACTGCTGGGCAGGGCAGTGCTGCAGCCACAAGTAAAGCCACTTGGGGACGGGAGGGGAGGCAGAGGGGGGCAGGGGGAGGCAGGGGGGCAGAGGGGGAAGCAGGGGGAGGCAGGGGGGCAGAGGGGAGGCAGAGGGGAGGCCGGGGGGCAGGGGAGAGGCAGAGGGGGAGGCAGGGGGAGGCAGGGGGGGCAGAGGGGAGGCAGAGGGGAGGCCGGGGGGCAGGGGAGAGGCAGAGGGGGAGGCAGGGGGAGGCAGGGGGGCCAGAGGGGAGGCAGAGGGGAGGCCGGGGGGCAGGGGAGAGGCAGAGGGGGAGGCAGGGGGAGGCAGGGGGGGCAGAGGGGAGGCAGGGGGGAGACAGGGGAGCAGGGGGGAGGCCAGGGGGCAGGGGAGAGGCAGAGGGGGAGGCAGGGGGAGGCAGGGGGGCAGAGGGGAGGCAGGGGGGAGACAGGGGAGCAGGGGGGAGGCAGAGGGGAGGCTGGGGGGAGGCAGAGGGGAGGCAGGGGGAGGCAGGGGGGAGACAGGGGGGCAGGGGGGAGGCAGAGGGGAGGCCGGGGGGCAGGGGGGAGGCAGAGGGGAGGCAGGGGGGAGGCCGGGGGAGGCAGGGGGAGACAGGGGGGAGGCAGGGGGGAGGCAGGGGGAGACAGGGGGAGGCAGGGGGGCAAGGGGGGCAGGGGGGAGGCGGGGGAGGCAGAGGAGAGCCAGGGGGCAGGGGGGAGGCAGAGGGGGAGGCTGGGGGGAGGCAGGGGGGGCAGAGAGGAGGCAGAGAGGAGGCCGGGAGGCAGGGGGAGGCAGGGGGGAGGCAGAGGGGAGGCCGGGAGGCAGGGGGGAGGCAGAGGGGAGGCAGGGGGGAGGCAGAGGGGAGGCCGGGAGGCAGGGGGAGGCAGGGGGAGGCAGGGGGGAGGCCGGGGCTGGGCGGGCGGGCGCGTCGCCCACTGTGACACGTGGACATCTGTGTGACTCCTCAAAGCACAGGGGCAGCTGGGAAGATGCTTCATGTGAAACTATAACCAACTTGGCAACCAGCGCAACTCAGAGGGCAGGACTGGAGGCTTCTCCGGAGAGCCGTGCAGCGGGGGGTGGTGAGCATGGGGAGGGTTCTGGGCGGCACCTCTAGCAGAGGCGGGAGGACCGAGGCCGCCACTGCGAGCTTTTCAGGTTGTGGGAGAGGGCGGGGGGGGGGGGGGCGCTAAAGACAGGATGCCAGCGTCATTGCATGTACAGAAGCCGGGGTAAGGGACAGAGAGTCAGACAGAGGCTAACAGGAGGTGTTCATGGCAGGTGCTGAGCTGGAAAGGCGAATAAATACTCTGAGTTTAAGGGGGGAGGGGGGAGGGGGGAGGAAGCAACAGGCAGAGGACGGCCGGGCGCAGAGAAGGCAGCAGCCAGCAGAGAACTCGGGTCCCAAAGGGGAAATGCTGGTGGGAACGGGCTCCCGGCCGGCCCCGTGGAAATGCCGGCGCACGGAGGAGTGTCTGTGCGGCGTCCAGCCAGGGCACAGCACACACGGCGCCCGCCTCTCCCGCCGCCCGCGTCTCTCCTGTAGACCGTGGCCCGGCGCTGACGAGCACTGGTGAGCTGGTTACATGTCTGACCAAACGGAGCAGCTAACTGCCAGGCGATAATCTGCGTGACCCACAAATGCGGCTATAACTATCCAAAGGCTGTGCAGACTGAAAAGGTGCCACAGCAGCACGTGGGCGAGGGGCGCCCTGACAGGTGGGCGCAGACCACCGACCCCGCGGCATCCTCACCGCCCCTGCCCCTGGCCTCTGGCTTGGAGCCCCAGAGGGGAAGGCCTGTCTCACGGGGGAGCAGGCACGGCCCCGCGGGCGGTCACACAGGACGTGACCCGCAGGCCATCGCCAGCCAGGCCGCAGGGAAGGCCGCGGTGCCACATCGCACTGTGAGCGGCACTCTCACCCTGGGGCCTTGGGGACAGATACGCACAAACATGTGGCCTGGCGCAGTGACCACGCTGGTGATGGGCATGTGACAGGGCGAACGCAGAGCGGCCTTCCGGCAGCCTGTGCAGCCCACACCGCGGCGGGTGGGCCTGGGACCCGCCTCCTCCCTTCAGTGACGTCATGAGACCTGACACGCAGAGCGGGGGTGGCAGGGACAGCAGCTCCCTCCCCTCCGGGCCAGCCGCTGGGTGCGCCGGCCGGCGCGGGCCTGGCCACCTCCCGCCGCCAGGCACACGGGCCGCGCACCCCAAGGCCCTCCTCACAGTGCCTGGCGCCCGCCCACCCGCCGGGAGAGGTGCTGGGAGCGGTGCTGACAGCGAGCGCCCCAGAGGGGGAGCTGACTCACCATCGCCGGTGCCCAGGGGCGCGGTGGCGTCTTCTGGAGGCGAAAGCCATTTTCCGTGTTCCCTCCACGGCACGCGCAGGGCGTCAGGCGCGAGGGGGCCCGCCTCGGGGGGCCAGGGAGGGGCCATGGCCAAGTAGGCGATCAGCTGCCTGAGCAGAGCCCGCTGCTGCACCCCGCCGCCCCCCTCGGGGCTGAGCTCGCCCGGCGGGAGCTGGCTGAGGGCCTGCAGAGGGCGGCCCGGGGGGCGCCCGGTCCGGGGGGCAGGGGCGAAGGTCAGAGCGGACGTCTGGGGCACGTAGGTCAGCACGCTGTCGGCCGGAGGGCCCTCACCCTGCAGGGGAGGAAGCAGCAGCGGTTAGTCTCAGGCTGGGCGGGGCTCTCCAGGGTACCCAGCACCGGCCCCAGGCGCCTAGAGCACGTCATCATGACCAAACTCTCCACGTGGGTCCTGACGCTGGCCAGGGGTGACAGCTTTTTATTGGTGTGATTCACACACCAGGAATGCACCCAGCCCAGCTGCTCTGAGTGGAGCCAGAGCTGGGCACATGCCACACACCATTCCACCGTGACCCGGTCGGAGAACATCTTAGCCCCCCGAACGAAAACCTGCACCCCGGCTCCTCCCGCGCCCAGCCCTGGCCATCGCCTTCTTTTTTTTTTTTTGATAGAATTTGCAGAAGTTTATTGGTGGTTGTCATGAGCACTCTGGCTGTGAGTATAGTCTCTCCTATAAGTCACTCGATATCCTGACCCCCAGATAATATCAGGGGTCGCCTTCTCCTTCCTCTCCTTCCCTCCCCGAGGCTCCACGGCTCCAGGCACTGCGCGGACGGGACCCACCACAGCCAGACCCACCACGGATGGACCGCTGCATTCGGGACCCACTACGGGCTGGACCCACCAACCCACCGCAGCCGGACCCACCGCAGCCGGGACCCACCGTAGCCTGGACCCACCACGGACGGACCCACCACGGACGGACCCACCACGGACGGACCCACCGCGGACGGAACCCACCACGGCCGGAACCCACCACGGCCGGGACCCACCACAGCCGGACCCACCAACCCACCACGGACGGGCCCACCATGGCCGGGACCCAGCACGGGGGCCTGTGGGTCAGGCTTCTCTCACGCAGCGTTGTTTTCGGGGTGTGTCCAGCTGCGTGTCGGCCGCAATTTCTCGCAGCCTGAACACCACCACCATCATCACCATCACCATCACCACCATCACCATCACCACCACCATCATCATCACCATCACGACCCACCATCAACATCATCACCACCATCATCATCATCACCACCATCACCACCACCACCATCACCACCATCATCACCACCATAATCATCACCACCATAATCATCACCACCATCACCACCATCACCACCATCACCACCGCCATCATCACCACCACCATCAGCAGCATCACGAACACTACTGTTGCTGTGTGACAAGTTCTGGACTATGTTCGATGAGGAAAGAACACTCAAACATGGACCTGTCTTTAAACAGCTTGCAGACTGACATGCCAGTTAAGTCACAGACATTAGTGGTCTAACTGGAAGGGTATTACTGAAGAGGTCCCTGGGAAGGAAGTGGTTAATCCAGCTGGGGCATCAGGGTGGCTCTCTAGACTACAACCTGCACTGCACCCCCACCTCCCAACCAGCAGGACACTCAGTGAGGTGGACCCCCTGCTCCCGGATTCCCCTGGGCCGGGCCTCCCTCCTGAAGGCCAGGCCTCCTCCTCTCCTGCAAGTCACCGCCCGGCCCAGGTTGCACAATTATGGACAGAAAGTGCCAGGAAGCCTGGAGGCCAGCAGCCAGTGCCAGCAAACAGGAGTGGCTGAGACGTTTGTGCACTGGTCCCTCACGCTCATCAGACTCTCTGGTGTCAAGTCCAAACAAATTAGGAGCCCAGACTGGGCCATCTTTTGACCACACAGCAAACCTTCCCTCCAATGTGCCTCATAGCCTGGAGGCAGTGCTGACAAGCACTCTGATCAAGTGGTGCCTGTGGCTGGCATGACAGAGCACGCAGTGGGCTGTCCACAGGCGTCCTAACGAGCTGGCCCCAGCATGGCCCGGGCAGTAGTGAGCGCGGGAGCTGTGGAGAACTGGAAGGCCCTGCCACCGGCTCATTACTGAGCGCCAGGTACTTCACCAGCGTCCTGTTCTGGGCCATGGGGCCACTCTGGCACCTCTCTCTCTCTCTCTCTCTCTCTCTCTCTCTCTCTCTCTCTCTCTCTCTCTCTCTCTCTCTCTCTTTCTCTCTCTCTCTCTCTCTCTCTCTCTCTCTCTCTCTCTCTCTTTCTCTGTCCCTCTCTTTCTCTCTCTGTCCCTCTCTCCTCTCTCCCTGTGTGTCTCTGTCTCTGCCCTATCTCTGTCTCTCTCTGACTTTCTCCCTCTCCACCCACTTCTCTCTCCCTTTCAACACAGTGACAGGGTTGTCAGTGCTTAATGGTGCTGAGGCTCTGGGTGCCCGCCCACTCAGGGGTGAGGACTGGAGGTGTCCCTCTCGCTGACAGCGCCATCATTAGGACAAAAGGATGCCCGCTTCCGAGCCTCACGCTGGTCCCGCTCTGCAAGGCGGCCGTGCCCGCTGCAGCGGAGACACGGAGCTCTCCCAGGGCGAAGGTCAGTCCCCGGACAGCTCGGAGTCCCCGAGGCCTGCGGCGGGAAGGGCTGAGTTCTAGGCCACAGGACCGATGAATTTGAGAAATGTGACCTTCAGGTGTGGTGGGTATTAGGCCGTGGCCTTCTGCACGGGGCACTGCAGCACGCAGCCTGGGATTGCTCTGAGGGGATGCCACGAGGGGAACGGCTGCTTCTCCCTGCCCCCCAACCCCGCACCACCTCCCCCCACACACACCACCTCCCCCACACACCACCTCCCCCCACACACCACCTCCCCCCACACACCACCTCCCCCCACACACCACCTCCCCCCACACACACCACCTCCCTCCCCACACACCACCTCCCCCACACACCACCTCCCCCACACACCACCTCCCCCCACACACCACCTCCCCACACACACCACCTCCCCCCACACACCACCTCCCCCCACACACACCACCTCCCCCCACACACACCACCTCCCCCCACACACCACCTCCCCCCCACACACCACCTCCCCCCCACACACCACCTCCCCCCACACACACCACCTCCCCCCCACACACCACCTCCCCCCACACCACCTCCCCCCACACACCACCTCCCCCC